>NC_064858.1:40356247-40656247 GCF_024139225.1 Suncus etruscus
AGTGCAAATACTCCAGTAATTGTGAAGTATTGCATTCTTCTCAAAAAATTATCATTCTCTGTCTTCAGTACCTGAATCCTTTCCTCTAAAAGATATAGAGCCAATTTTGTTATTGGGTACTTTTTTCCTTTCCTTCCCTCCCTAGTGTTTACCCAAATACCTTAGCAGCAGGTGTGACATTGATGGAACACTAATATGTATGAGAAAGATCTAGAGGGGCTTTTTGAGGGGTTTCCTAGTTTTTCACTTCACTTACTTCTAGACTCAAACATTTATTATGGCAGGTAACTCTATCTCACCCAACACTACAGAGTTATTAATAACTTGCCCTGCTGAATAAATCAGAGACCCTGAAAAACTGTAGACTAAGCATTTGTTATGCACATATGGGATTTACCAAGTTTTGGCATTTGAAGGTTTAATATTAGGATTCACATGTTGTGCAAGCTTTGCAAAGCAAAAGATATTTCACATTTTCTTGACTTTGAAAATAGGGTATACTTTGCATGCAAACAGGTTTGTATAGTGGTTTTAAATAAAATCACTGAAGAAACAAGATTTCCATAACTAAATCCATCTCCAGGATCTTTGCAGAGGAGGAGATCACCTAGTGATGCTTAGGGAACCCAGGGGCAATTGCCAGCAGTATTTGGCCCAATGGTTTAGTGCCAGGAACTGAGGATGTGGTACTATCAGGCCCTGCAGTGCCAAGGACCACTAAGGTCATCTCAATGATGTTCATGGGCCACAGGGCTATACCTGGTATTGCTCAGGAGAATAAACCCAGGTAATGCACTTGAAAGGCATCTAACTAAACCTCTCTACTATCTCTCCAACCCCAGGATCTTCCTATTTCCTTCCTTCCTCTCTCCTTCCCTCCCTCCCTTCTTCCCTCCCTTCCTCCTTTTTCCCTCCCTTTCTTCCTTCCTCCCACCCTCCCTCCCTCCCTCCTTCCCTTCCTCGCTTCTTCCTTCCTTCCTACCTTCCTTTCTTCCTTTCTTCCTTCCTTCCTTCCTTCTATCCACTGTTGCAATGGCTGGAGACAACACACACTTGATTTTGGTGATCCCTAAGGGAGAAACCTTTACTTTGGGTGCTCACGTGTGTGCTTTTCAGGGATGACAGTCTTTAGATGTGGTGCCTTCACAGGCCTGTCTTCACTGTGCTTGTGATAACTTATTCCACTGTGGAGCTGGGGATCCCTAATAGCACAGCTGCTGGGATTTTACTAGGGTGGCATCAGGACTAGAACTTATGGCCTCATGCTCGCAAGACTGGTACATTTACCACTGAGCCATCTGTGGGCTCCCTCCAGGGTCACTTTAAAAGCAGAAAATAAACTTTGATGCAAAGACTTAATTTAAACTAACAGGTCTGGAGTTAGACTGTGCATAGGGTTGGGAGACTGGAAGGCTTCTACATTTTACTTGCACATAATTTGCACATAATTCTATTGCATTGGTTGGGAGGCTGGAAACTAAGGATCTGACCTTAAGGAATCCCTTCCTTCACTTTTAGTTTTCATTATGTGGTCTATCAAAAAAGACTGTACCAGGTAATCATCAAAGCCCTGGTGTGACTATATGTCACAACTTCATACCTTTGCTTTTTTTCTTTTAATTGAAGTATCATGATTAAAAACAGTATTCATGTTTATATTTTAGGTAAGAAACGTTATTGCACCACACCCACCACCAAAGTGCCAATCTCTCTCCTCCACTTCCGAGGTCCCTTCTCAGCCACCTCTCACTCTCCAACCCTCCTCATAACACCCACTTTGACAAATTTACCTCTTTGGCAGAACCTCAGGGTTTGTTTTCATTGACATTCCCTTGTTTTGTTTCTTTATATATTGTACATCATCAAATCATTTGGTATTTCTTATATTTCTCCTCCTTTTTCTTCTCTTCCTTTTCCTTCTCCTTCTCCTCCTCTTCTTTATCTCCTTTGTTCTCCACTTACCATAACTGCCTCTAATTTCATCCAGATTATAATGAAAAGAAAGGTGCCATATTTTCTTATAGCTGAGTAGTATTCCATCATGTACTCAAACCATAATTTATTTATCCATTCATCTGTCATTGGGCCTTTGGGTTATTTTCAGACCTTGCAGTGAACATAGGTGTATCTTTTTGATGATTCTTGTGTTTGGGAATAAATAATGAGGACTGGAATTAGCAAACCACACGATAATTCTATTTTCAATTTTTTAAAGAAATCTCTATTGATTTCCAGATCTGAACCAGACTACATTTCCACACATATGAAGGAATGTTCATTTTTCAGTTCATTCCACCCACTCTGATTGTTTGTGGCCTTTTAGTAGATGCTATTTTACTTGGAGTGATGATTGTCATTATATTTCCCTTCCCTGATGATAAGTGATGATTGAATACCTTTTCATATGTCTGCTGACCATCTATATTAATTGTTTCATAAAATATCTATTCAGTTATCATTTTGATGGGACTTTTTAGATATTTTGTTATGTTTTATGAGCACTTTATTTTTTACTAAATTTTAATTGAATCATCATGATATATAGTTACAAGGTTGTTCATGATTGAGTTTCACTCATACAATGTCCAACACCCATCCCTTCAGCAGTGCACATTTCCCTCTCCTATGTCCCCAATTTGATAAGTACTTTGTACAGTTGAATATTAGTCCTTTGTCAAATATATGGGATGCAAATATTTTCTTTCTCTTGGTAAAATACCATTTCCATTTTAGCCAGAGTTTTTTGCAGTGCAGAAAATATTTGGTTTTATATAATTTCATTTGTTTATACATTTCTTTAACTTTTGGCTAATGAAGTCAAATCACTGACAATGCCTTTGAAGACAGTCTCAGGAAGAATTCTGCTTATGTTTCTCAATGTACTTTTATGAATTCAGGGCTAGCATTGATATATTTAATTTATTTTTAATTTCCTTTTGTGTATGGTAGTGGCTACATATCTTTCTTTATTTCTTCTCTTTCCCTCTCCCTGTCTCTTTCTCTCTATCTCTCTCTCACATGTTGCTAATCAACTTCCCTGTACCGTTTGTTGAAAAGCCTTTCTTTTCTCCATTTTATGCTCTTGGCTTTCCAGTCATAACTTAAGGTCCTATTCATCTGAGGGTTTACTTACAGAATTATAATTCTATTTAATTGCTTTGAGAATCTGATTTGATACCAGTACCACTTTGTTTTGACCACTGTTGCTTTATAATATAGTTTAAATCAGGAAATAAACTGTCTTCTCATCTTTTTTCTCAGAATTGGTTAAGCTATTCCCGGGATTTTTGTGGTTTATACAAATATTAGCAGTATTCATTCTGTTCTTTTTTTTTTCGGGCCACACCCATTTGATGCTCAGGGGTTACTCCTGGCTAAGCGCTCAGAAATTGCCCCTGGCTTGGGGGGACCATATGGGATGCCGGGGGATCGAACCGCTGTCTTTCCTTAGCTAGCGCTTGCAAGGCAGACACCTTACCCCTAGCACCACCTCGCCGCCCCCCTTTTTTTTTTGGTTTTTGGGCCATACCTGGTGATGCTCAGGGATGACTCCTGGCTATGTGCTCAGCAGTCGCTCCTGGCTTGGGGGACCATATGGGATACCGGGGGATTGAACCGCAGTCCGTCCTAGGCTAGCGTTGGCAAGGCAGACACCTACCTCTAGTGCCACTGTGATGGCCCCTCATTCTGTTCTTGATGACAATATGGGAATTTTGATAGTTTTGATAATTTTAATTATACATTGAATTTGGATAATGTTGGGGGTTAATGGTTATTTTAACATTCTCATATTTATGCAATATTTTCTCATTTCCTTACATCATCTATTTCTTTTCATAATGACTTATTTGTTTTTAATAAATAAGTCTTCCACTTCGTTTGTTAATCTGATCCCTAGGTTGGCATACAAAATTAGATACAACTGTGTTCTCTTCGGCAGCATATATACTAAAATTTGAACAATACAGAGATTAGCCTGGTCCCTGTGCAAGAATGATACGCAAATTCGTGAAGTGTTCCATACTTTTAGGAGGGGTGATATGGGATGCATGCTGGAAACAGGGGTGGAGGGAGTACAACATTGGTGTTGGGAATGCCTCTGATTCAATGTCACTATGGACCTAAAATACTACTGTGAAAGATTTGTAATCCACTTTGCTCAAAATGAAAATTATTAATAAAAAAATTAGACACAACTATTTTTTATTTTATTTTGGCTTTGGGGCCTAACATGAAAGAGGGGCATTTCCTGGCTGGATACTCAGTGGGCCATTTGTGGTGCCATAAATTCAAAACAGAGCCTTATCATCTTCTATACTATCTTTTATGCTTCTTAACACATTTTAAATGATTTTTAATTGAATCATTGTTAGATATATAGTTAAAAAGTTGTTGATTGTTGGATTTCAACAATACAGTGTTCCACCACCATATTTTTATTAAATAATTGTTTAAATGTCTTTCTCTTATACATTTTATTGGTACATATAAGTGCAAACAACTTTACTTATCTATTTTTTTAGCCTGCAACATTACTATGTAAGCTATCATTTCTAGGGTTATTTGTTAACTTACGGTTTTCTACGTATAATATCATGATATTATGGGTTTGTTTTTATTTTGGCATATTGCCATTTATTAATAATGTACCGATCTGTAAACATCAGTGATAGGCTGGTTTATCTTTTTACTCTTTTCATTTAACACTTTCCCATGTCCATGTACCCACAGAGACATCATAACTATGGTTTTAGTAGCTGATCTATTTGTCTTATCTACCACAAATTCATAGTAATTCTTCCCTTTCTTTCACACTCCACATCCAATAGGTGCTACCTTCAGATAATAATCTAAATCTGACCACCTCCAACACAACTCTTTTTTTTTTTTTTTTTGGTCACACCCGGCAGTGCTTAGGGGTTATTCCTGGCTCCACGCTCAGAAATCACTCCTAGCAGACTCGGGGGACCATACGGGATGCCGGGATTCGAACCAACAACCTTCTGCATGAAAGGTAAATGCCTTACCTCCATGCTATCTCTCCGGCCCCACAACTGTCTTTTATGAGTCACCATTTTCTGGACACTAGAGAGAATGGGTCAACACATTAAATAATAGCTTATCCTTCTTCATATATAAAGTTCTCCAATGACTCTCTATCTTACTCAAAGCAATCCAAATACTTCCTATGGCCTTCAGGTTCTACATGACCCAACTCCCTTCTACTTTCCCTCACACCATCTTCTCTATCACTATTCTTATTTCTCCGGCAATCAAGCCTCCTTGTTTATTCAGGCATACTCTGTCATAATAACTCTACAAACACACCTTCCTCTGCCCAGAAAGCCATTTTTACTCATCCTTAAGACCCCCTTCTCATTACATCCAGGGCACAAAGAGTCATCTCACTAAAGAGATTTTCTGTGATAACCCTACCTAAAATAGCAACCCCTTCCTATAGCTTTTTCTGATAGTCTATTTTTATTGTGGTGCTTATCAGTGTCTGAAATATTGTTTATTTGCTTATTTTATATTTTCCTTTTACAAATACCACACACTGGACTGGAAGCTTCAGGAAGGCAGATAATTTGTTTTTTTTTTACTAAAATATTCTTCCCCTGCACACCACAGGCAGTCAATAATCATCTGTTTAATGTGTGATTTCAATTATTTTATCAAGTAAAGCTTCTGATTCTAAGCCTGCTACTCAGAGAATGTTGGCATTGTGGCAGGGCAAGCAAAAGGGTTCATATAAATAAGATCCATCTATATCATGCTGAAGTTTCATTTCAGCTTTGTTTGATCAGCCAAAAAGAGTCTTTAATCAGGAAAATGAGAGAACCATATTTGCACTTAAAAAGTAAACTTACAGTAAAGGAGAAAATGCTTTTTAAGATGAAGGAGAGAAAATGCAGTGGCTGTATTTGAACAGAGCCAGCTCCATAGACTCACTCTTTTTCCCAATGAGATGTAAATAGAGCCCTGAAAGACCATGGGTACACTGGCTCACAAAATAGAAAGCTGTCAATGTCATGGGAGAGGGCTGGCTAAGCCCAGCCTTGCCAAAGCTACACCTATTGCCACCATTACTCATAAACACCAATTCCCAGATGGCCCTGCCTCATCACTGTCTCTCTGCAATTTCCTTTGTGAAAAACAATTTGACCAAATCTTCAGATACACTGGATTTAGGGCTGACATTACCAGGGCTTTTTGAAGCATATGCAGGCACCCTTGCCTATATCATCCTTGTTACAGGAGATCTGGCAGCTGAATACAAACCCAAAAAAGTCATAGCTTTGAATTTCTAGAAAACTTCATTTGTTTGATGCTATCATCACTATAGGAACACACCAATTTAATAGAATGGACAGTTAACAAGAGCTTACTAAGCCTTCTGCCATTTTATTAATGAAATCATTGTAGATACAAAAATTTTCACAAATATGCTTGCTTTTTTTTACTTTTTCTTTTTTCTTTCTTTTTTTATAACAATTTTTCTTCTTCTATTCCATTTTATTTTTCCTTTTTTCAATAACTTTGCTTTCATTGATTTGAAACAAATGTATTATGATCAATTATGTCAACTATGTGACACATTTTTTAAATAATTTTTTAAAGATGAAGAAGAAATGACAATAGCAACCAAGTAAAGAGCAAATAATAGGGCTGTTGAAGCCAGATCTCAGGTAGTAGAAGAGAAACTAGGAGATGACAGAACAAGAGAATCAAGGAAATCAGAAGCATGAGAACTTAAGGAGAGAGGACAAGGAAAAGGATGCTACCTACATGTCCTCTAGGCATCAGTTGGTGAGGGTGCCATCAACAGAAAAGGAGAAATAAATTTAAAAGAAAAGATAATAATTTTGGTTTTGAGCTTAAGTCAGAATTATCTGTGAGCTTTCCAGTGGGAGATGCCCAGTAAGTCTTTGAAGTTGCAATTCAGAATTTCAAGAGAGAAGTTTGAACTAGAAAGATAGGTTGGGCATCATTCACTAGAGTTTTCAGAATGATGATTGACATTCCTCAGGAAGTATAATGGAGGAAGAAAAATGGGTCTTAGATAAAAAGCTGGAAACTGGAAGAAAATGAGAAAAGAGTTGCAAGAACTAAATCAGTGGGAGTCAGTGGTGTTAAAAACTATAGCAATTTTAAGACAGAGAAATACGGAAGGCATTCCTTAAACCTAGTCTAATTGGGAAGGTCAAAGGAGACTTTAACAGAAACAACTTCAAGATTAAATAACCAAATTTGAGTGAAATTCCTTAGGAAGGAAGTTAAAACTAACTTGGTTAGGAATTTGGAATTTGAAGAAATAATTACAATATCTTGAGTTTGTGAGTTTATTTTATAATTTTTTATAATTCAAATGGGAGATAATATAAAGAAAGGGGTAGAGCACATGAATTGCCTATGCAAGGTCCTAGGTTCAATCCCTCCCTCCACCAATACCACTGGGTGTGAACCTAGAGGCCCTGGGTATCAATGGGTCTCAGAAGCACCATGTTACAGGCTCAGCACTGAGGCCTCAGTGCCTGCATAGAGGGGCCATGTATCACTAGAGGCAACTCCTGAGTACTACTAGGAAGGAGCCTATACACAGAAAAAGCAGTCCTTCCTGCAGTCACCATTTCATCGTCCTCTCACCCTCTTCATTAGCCAGGCCTTCAACTATTCAATGAGCAATGGGCCCAGTTTCAACCTTTTTATAATCTCCCTTTCAGCTAAGAATGTGGGAGTTTTAATCTTTGTGGATTTTCAGGAAAGCAACTTAAAGAAGTTTCTCATGGGGCAGAGAGAGAGTACAATGGATAGGGTGCTTTCTTGCAGAAAGTCAACCAGGATTCGATCCCAAAATTGAGGCTACACATCTATAAGCTTAATTTTCTTCTTCCTTTTATTCCAGTTTTATTTGGGGGCATATTCAGCTGTGCTCAGGGATAACGTCTGACTTTGCACTCAGGAATCACTCTTTAATATGCTCACGGACCATATGAGCTATGAGGGATGGAACCATGATCAGTTGTATGCCAAACAAGCTCCTTACCCTGCTGTATTCTTTCATGATGACCCCCTCATTTTTTTTTCTTTTGTAAAAGAACAAGTGATGGCTGGACTTCCAGTTACCATATTGAGCCCTTGAAGCTTCTTGGAAGCTGTATAAGAGTTGGAGGAGGCTAAAGCAGAAAAGACACTGAATTCACAACTGCTAGAATGGGGTATCCTCCCTTCACTAGCATGTTTCCTCAAAGCCTACTAGAATCTGACCAAATAATTCCCTACTTTGTTGTAATTGAGTTTGATTAACAACAGTTGCCAATTGGTAAGTTGGAAACACTAGCACTGCCTTTAAAGTACTTCTCTGCTCAGGTCTGGCCTTCCCTTCAGAATCACCCCAAAATTTTCATAATATCAACAGCACTGAAAGAAACAGCTACTTAAAAAATAAACCAATATGTTAATGAAACCTTGAATTCCTGGATCAATGGCCATAGCCATGTTTTACCAGTCAAGAGAAGGCTAAGCTTTCAAATACCCTCGAGAGAGAGAGAGATGACTCAGAAATTACAAATCATTCTCTAAACTTGTCCTGGGCTTTGATCCAAGGTGAGGGAGGATTGTAATATAGGCAAACACCCCAAGAAGAAAGGATAACAAGTGGGTATAAAAACCTAATCTCATGAGCTTTGTAAGGTTACCTTATATTGGACCTAACTGAGGAATAAATAGTAGTGAAGTCCCTCACGTTGGCAGAGCACTTATTCTTCATTATGCACTTTATTTCCATTGGTTTATATGGGCAGTCTCCTCCCACCTCTCCCTGTAGTACTGGAAGCCCCAGCAGTCACACCCACATCACAACCACCACCCTGTAAACAATGGTCCAGCATTACAGCTCCACAACAAATCTTGTAAGAGATGCAAGCCAAGCCCGCTGAAACCTATGGACTCAGGTCTATGAATTCTGGAGTTCATGGAGTACAAGACTCTATATGCAGCCAAATCCACCTCCAAATTCCACAATACTGACAGCCTGGTAAGAGTTAAGTAAGTTATATGAGAACACACTCATGAATGACATCATTTCAATATTAGTGTTATCAAGATCTGATATTTTAATCAAGGTCTATTTTTTTTTCAGAGTCTTTAACTATATTTTTGTTTGTTTGTTTTGGGGTTACACCCAGTGACACTCAAGGATTATTTCTGGATATGTGCTCAGAAATTGCTCCTGGCTTGGGAAGCCATATGAGACACCAGGGATTGAACGCAGGTTCATGCTGGATCAGTCACATGCAAGGCAAACACCCTATTGCTATAATTTTTGAAAGTAACAATAGCTATACTATACCAAGCATCTATCCTATGCCAGGTCTATGACTTGTACTAGCTTTAAACAATTTTACATGGTAAGTATAGCTAAAATCTCATTTTACAGATGAGAAAACCAAGGGCAAAAACAAAAAGAATTTGCCCATCACCTCAAATGTGTGGAATCTGGACCCAAATTTTTCATTCTAAAACTAATAAATGTTGAAGAAGACATTTATTTTTTTTATAAACTTTTTCCAAGTCCCTTCATTTTTAACTCACCAAAAAGCCAGAGAATAAAAGTCATCATGCAATACATCTTACTTATCCAATGCTTTATTCACTGTGAGAAGCAAACACTGTATAAACCCGTTAATGGTGCCCAAGAGAGTAATTTCCATTATTCTCCTTATTTTACACAAGCACAGACACTTGACATATCCAGACTCAATAAAGAAATCAAAATATATGCTTGTGGGTACCACTGTTGGGATCCCAGGCATGGCAATTTAGTACAAAGGGTAGCCATCTTTGGCATTCTTTTGGGCAGAATCTAAATGACCCAAGACCTAATGTTTTAGCCATACCCAGCAATTCTAAGGGCTTCTGGCTGTGCTCAGGGACCACTCCTGAAAAGGCTCAGCAACCATAAGGGTGCTGGGATGAAACCTGGTTTGACTCCATGCAAGGCAAGTACCCTAACTGCTTCACTATCACTTGGATCTCCAAGACTTTAGCCTTAAAGAAGACATCTTTCAATTTGCTATTGGTAACAGAGTTTCAGGATTACAATGTTCCAATTCCAAACCCACCACTAGCATCAGTGATCATTCCTCTCCTCACCCTGCATCTTCAGCAAATTCACTTTTTTTTAATCTACAGATTATAGTTATGGTCACAGCCTTAGTGTTGATTTTTATGGTTCTGATGTACATAGTTCCCTGACATCTACATCACCAGAATACTCAAGACCTTTGAACAATACTACTATGTTTTTGCCAGTTTGCCTGTCTTTTTGTACTTTCTACCCTTCCTTCCTTGGTATTCTCAGTTCTGTAATCCAGATTCAAAGCTTTGCCAACATTTGATACCTTCCATTTCCTAATCACTCTGTAGTCTACAGATAAATAACACCCAGTATTTATCCTTCTCTTTTTGATTTGCATCCCTTAACTTGATATCTTCTAGTGCTATCCAGGTTACAGCAAACTGCATAATTTAATCTTACAGATGCATAATTTTTCTATTGTGTATATACACTATAGTTGCTTTATCCATTCATCTGTCATTGAGCATTTGACTTGTTTCCATATCTTGGCTATTGTACTAAGCATTGTCCTGAATATAGGTATGCTTATATCTTTTTTTGAGTAAATATGTTTGTGCTTTAGGGGTAGATGATGAAAAAAGTATAATTTCTGGGATGAAAGAGACATTTAATAAATAAACTTGCATTCCTCTATCTTCTCTCAGAAGGTGAGTCTTATGGCTTACAGTGACATATAACAAAAGCTTTGGAGAAAAGAAGTGGCCAAGCCAGTACGTCAGGCTGCACTGCCACCCTCACAGCAGTTTTCCTATTCCTCTCACATGCTGTCCTTCAGATGACAGGATAAGTCATTCAGGAATGAAAGACACACAGGAAGGCAGAGCTAAAGCTGGACTTTAACCTTTTGGGTCATTTGGAGCACATTGATGAGGTGTTTTCTGGACCTCTCCACTTTGTTGAGACCCTGAGATAGGTGAATTGAGTCATTCTGTCTCATTTCTTGACAATATAGATAGCTCTAAAACACAGTGACCTCTGGATCTCATTAGAAACATTGTGGGCCATGTATTTGAGAGGGGAAAAAGCTACAGAGGGTCCATAACTTTTAGCACTGCGTGTTATTGCCAAATGAGTAGTTAGTTAAGACAAACACAGGTTAATGTTTACTTTTACTTGGTTTCAAACTTGCTGATAGTTTTTAAAATTAAAAAAAAACAATATTTTTTATTTTTTTAATATTGAGCTTTTTGGAGACAATAATCAATATTGATATGGGATAGAGACAGGTAATGATTTTCTAATAATCAACAGGTAAAACTAAAAATTGGCCAAAACTTGAAGGAATCCAGTGTCATGTTTAAAATATCATCTTTCCATTGTTTCAGCACTCTAGCCACCATTAATTGGAGAAATCAGGAAAGAGACCCAACTGAGAGTTCCTAGCACTATAATCAGTCATCACCATGGGGCCGAAGAGGTGGTGCTAAAAGTAAGGTGTCTGCCTTGCAAGTGCTAGCCAAGGAAGGACCATGGTTCAATCCCCCGGCATCCCATATGGTCCCCCCAAGCCAGGGGCAATTTCTGAGTGCTTAGCCAGGAGTAACCCCTGAGCATCAAACATGTGTGGCCAAAAAATATATATATCAGTCATCATCTATTGGTTCAGAATGGCCCATTACATTTTAAATTGGAATTCATGCTTATCTGAAATATTAAAGACAGTTACTGTCACATTATTTACAAGAGCAAACACTGGAGATATAAAGCATTCTGACTTGGTTCTTGTTAAATACAGTATTAGATATGTCTCTAAATGGAATGGGATTGTGATTGTCAGCCTCAAGACTCAGACATGCTACATAATATCTTCCACTTAAAATTATATCTTTCTTTGACCCTCCATGTCTTTCTCCATACTTCATCTCATCTCTCTTCCATTTTCTGCAAAACTTGCAAAATGACATATAAATTTACCATAACTTTTCTGCCATTCTTTCTGGAATCCTCTTAAATCAGGTTCTGCTCCAATAATATTGTTCTTATAAGATTCATCTTTTGGGGCTGGAGTGATAGTGCAGAGGGTGGGGCATCTGCCCTGCATGTGGCTGACCCAGGATGAACTTGAGTTCTATCCCTGGCATCCCATATGGGCCCCCAAGCCAGGAGCATTTCTGAGCACATAACCAGGAGTAACCCTTAAGCATCACTGGGTATGGCCCAAAAAACAAATAAACAAAAAAGTCATCTTTTATTCTTTAATAATTTTTATTGAGACCAATGTGAATTACAAGTCTTTCACAGTTATATTTAAAGTACATAGTGACAGTGAATAAGGGCAATGCACACCAGCCATATTGATCTTCCTCCACCCCTGTTCCCAGCATGCTTCTCCTGTTTCCACCCTTAGCCCCCTGAACTGCTAGTGTAGCAGATCCCTTTTATGTTTAGCTTGTTGTAGAGGGTAGGGCACACCACAGAAGTATGTATTTGCAAATTATTATTATTCCTTTCCTTTTTTTCTTTTTCTCTTTTCCTTCTCTCCTTTCTTCTTTTTCAATCCAAGCTATGGTACTATTATATCATAATGCCTACACTGTCAGCTTTTTCCCAGGAAAGGAACCTCAATGTGCAAGACATAGTGGATGATATTACATAAGGTAGATTCCTCTTATAGTTGCCACTACCATATTGCTTAGTACTCTAGTAGTGTACTCTAGTAGTTTATTCTAAAATGCACCATGTACAATCTAACCCTGAAAGCTTCATTTAGCAAAGTTCACCCATGCCATCCAAGAAGCACCAAGAAATTGAAAAACATTTCTCCTCCGAGATACCTGCCCAACTTATTTTTTTTCTATCTTTATTTGTAAGACTCACCTTTGGCATTTTTTTTGACATTGTGTGTGTGTGTGTGTGTTTAGGGACTCTACCCAGAAGTATTCAAGTGCTCACTGCTTATCTTGGTGAGCAGTACACAGGGGTCATTTCTGCCAGTGCTTCCAAGACTATATGGTGCCAAAGATCTAATTCAGTCTCCTACATACATTCTATTGAGCTCTATCTCTCCAACCCCATCATTAACTTTTATTTTGCCAAATTATTGACCAATTCTCAGTCCTCACCTTTCTATACTTAAGCAGCATGTGACAGTTGATTTATATCTTCTGAAGTTCTTCCTTTATTTGATTCTTACAATTTAATTTTATTTTTCCCTTACCTTTCTGTTCATTCTTTATTTCTTTTATTCTTTATTTCTTTTATTGGTTCCACTCATTCCCTTCATTTCAAAACATTTCACCACCCAGGGATTATCCTGGTGGTGCTCAAGGGATCATATGTGGTGCTGAATATCAAACTAGGATCAGTTTTATGCAAAACAAAAATCTTAACCCTTGCACTACATATCTGGCCCTAACCCTTTTTTTATACTTCTGTGGTGTTCTCACCTTATTCCTAGCTTTAAGTTCCATCAATTTGACAATGACATTCAAATTCTAGATCTGATTTAGATTTTTCTCCTCAATGCAATACTCTTATATCAAATCGCTTACTTTATTTCTGCTCCTAGACAACTCAAACTGGTTCAAAATAAAATTCTTAATCTCCCCCTATATTCTGACATCTATCTCTAAAACTGGCTCTTCTCTTCTTTTTTTTCAGTCTAAATCAGTGGGCTCATCCATTCATGTTATTGCCCTGGTCCATACATTCACAGGAGATACTCTTGAATAATAGAATTAGAAGCGATATTCTTCCCTTTTCATTACATTGTTGAAGGATTGATCAGAGGAATAATCAATCATATCAAAGAAGAAAAAGAATTCTTGCATAAAAAATAGATATAGATTCTCTGAATTTATTATCCTTGAGAGAATTTGGGGCAATACCCATCAGCATTCAGGACTTATTCCTGGCTGTGTGCCCAGGGATAATTTTTGGTGGGATTTAGGGGGCCATATGAGATAACAAGGATCAACCAAGGTTGGCCACTAGTAAGATAAGCACCCTACCCATAGTAGATTGCTCCTATACTAGGTTCCTATAAATTTAATGCGATGGGTATAAGATGCAAAGATCTGGTAGAAAATAATGTCATGATGTAGAAATTGTATATTTTGACAGAATTGACAGAATATTTTGTTCCCTAATAACCATGTAGCCAATTTGTTTGACCAAATGGAGCAGCAGGTCCCTGTGAAACTTACAATTCTAGGAAATATGTACTTGGTCAGACCACAAAGGTTGGTCTAAGACCTAGGCTCAAATGAATAAAAGTTGAGATTCAGTACAAATTATTCCTTCTCTTTTGGAAGTATTCTTTAAGTAGCACCAGCAGTATGAATAGGACAAAGGAGTTAGTGAGAATGTGTTCCCTATTCTCTCTTATCTCAGAAAAATACACCTTAAATTTAGTGCATGCTGAGTGAAGTGTTTACCAGACCAGAGAAAAATAGAATTATAGATTCATGTTTTCTACATCCCTAGCCATGGCAACAACTAGAAACAACTAATATTCCCACATCAGGCAGTGATTGTTGCTTTATCACTCAGGTTACCAAAGCTTAATACCCTGGAAATTCTGCACCAGGGTAATCTTCCATCACCTCCACTTCCAGGCCACAAGTTTTCTGTTTCTGTCTATCTAGGGGCTTTCTGTGTGCAAGACTAGACATGGAAATCTGCATTAGTCAGGGTTCTCTGGAGAAAGACCAACAAAATATGTACATAAATATAAAGATATTTAAGTTAAAAGAGATTTATGTTATACTTTACAAGGTGATAGTCTTGGCAAATCTCAAATCTTTTTGTTGTTGTTGTTTTGTTTGTTTTATATGGATTAGGGACTACACCCACCCAGTAGTGCTTATTCCTGGCACTGCTCTCAGGAATCATTTCTGATGAGGCTCAAAGGGCTGACTGAGGGCTAGGGATCTTATCTTGGTCACCCAAAACACAAGGTAAGTGTTCTACTTACTGTACTATCATTGTCGACCCCAGGCAAATCTCAAATCTGATGGGGGTTAATCAGAAGGTCACAGGTTCAAAGAAGCACTGCAGTCTGAGGTTGAAGAATAGGTATAGACGGAATTATTTCTGTTATTAAAAAAATGAGTCTTTGTTCTTTTAAGGCCTTTAATTGATTATATGAACTCTCCACCCCTATTATGGAAATACATTTGCTTTACTCTTAAACTAACTGATGTAAACATTAATCTCATTCTCAAAACAGCTTCATAGAAACATCCTGAGTAAAGTTTGACCAAATACTTAAATAGCATGAACCAGCAAAGTTGACACATAAAATTTATTATCACAGTAACCTCAGGTGAGTTACAGGATCTCTACTTCAAAGAAGGCAACAATATACCAGGTAGAGAACCACAGAATCTAACTAACTCCATCTTTGAAGGTTAGGAAGGAGTCTAGAAATATCTATAATATACAGGAATACATAGCAAGGCTCTTTTTTTTTTTTCTTTTGGTTTTTGGTTTTTGGGTCACACCCAGCAGCGCTCAGGGGTTACTCTTGGCTCTACACTTTGAAATAGCTCCTGGCAGGCTAGGGGGACCATATGGGATGCGGGATTCGAACCACCATCCTTCTGCATGCAGGCAAATGCCCTACCTCCATGCTATCTTTCCAGCCCCATAGCATGGCTTTTTATAAATGCCTACAATTTCAAGCTCCTGGGTTCCAAATGATGTTCTCATTACACTTAGAATTTCAGTTGCAGTCTCTATAAAAAAATTTATTTAAATCAAAGCCAGAGTAAGAATACAGAAGTAAAGTGCTTGCCTTGTGCATGACCAATCTGGGTTGATCCCTAGCACCCAATTTGATTCCTTATTCCCTACTAGGACTGGTCCCTGAGCACAGAGCCAGGAATAAGCCCTGAGAACTACCAATTATGGACTCCCCCTAAAAAAAAAAACATGTGGTTGCATGATTTTTAGTTTGGTTCATGATGTTTAGTTTGGTTCAGTATGTTAGTGATATCTCACTAACATCATTTTCTAGAAAGAACCCTGAAATAGAGAGTAGTAGAAATTCATTCACATATTGGCCTAGGCTCACACTCTTGGATCTATCTGTTGACTAAATTGCTATGGCCCAGGAAGACTAACTACACCTGAATATGATTAGATAAGAACAAAGACATCATATGTACTATCTTTGTTTATAGATTTCTTACAAGATGTTTCAAAGTGTTTCATAGGATAAAGTGAACAAATACAAACACACACTCAAACACACACACACACACACACACACACTTGCTGGAGGAGAGCAGAGACTAGGTATCAAGAAAGAAGAGAACAAAAATAGCAGAACTACAGCCTTCTTGGTCCTTTCCTTCTGCCTCATCCAACTCTCCAGTTGGTCTTGATTCCTTTGTTCCTGATTCCTGCTATTACTCTCAAATCCTGCATTCTGATGTTACCTGTTATTTGATTCTTTTAGTCTATTTTTTTCTAAACTTGACCTCTGAGATATAATATGATTAATTTTACAAGAAATGTTTCTGGGAAATGTTTGATTCTCTTTTTTTCTAATATCTGATGGAGGTTGTCATATCGATTTCTGGGTTATTTTTCTATTTCAAATTAAAAAAAACATACATTTTAAAAACAATAATACCATAGGATTGATTAATTTAGTTCAATACTCTATAATTAGAAAACTGAGGCCTAAAGGTCAATGATTGGCTCAGGACAGAGGTCACAACAAAATGAGGCTGGTCTCCCACTCCCCAAATTTTCAGTACTCTACTACATCACAGAGAGGTTAACACAAGTGACATTAGAGAGAAGAGTAAACTTCTTTTCTACATACAGAAGCACATTAATCCTTTAACATGTGGCATGTTAGTTACTCTGGAAATTAATAGCTCCATTTGTATTAAACACAATGACTCACATGCATTATCTGGACCAAGTAAAGAATCAGCAAAATGGAAACCCAAAGTTTTCTAGATGCTAATCAGGAGCAATCCCTGAAGGGCTGAGAAACACATTAGGCATTTCTGCAAAGCCAATTTTGGGTATTGGTCTGATTACTGGATAAATCACACCAGGAAATTGAAATGAGTGGAGAGGACAGTGTAAGCAAGGTACATTAGAGGGTAGCAAACACTTCTCTACACCTTAGAGAAATCACTCTATCAGAAGTGGAGAGGAACTGTGTAGTCTGTCCAGGGAAATAAAGGAGACAAAGAAGAAGAAAAGAGCATATATGAGATACATAAATCAAAAGGATAAATGGATGTTAGGAGTACTGTGGAATTAAAAGGAAGCATGAAACTGATTGCTGAAGACAGGGTTGAAGGGGACAGAAAAATTACAAGGAAAATGGAAAAAACAACAACAATCAAGCATACTTATTTCTCAGCAGTTCATGGACCTAATGATCTATTTATAGTATATTTGTTATTCCTGATTAGACAGACATGACCAGGGAGCACAGAACACTGATCCTCTGTCTGTTAGCTTGTCCACAGAAAATGCAAATGAGCTCTAGGCTCAGAAAAGCCATGAGAAAGCGGTTAGCTTTATTGCAGTTTTAGCTGTCAATCATTTGTGTATTGATCAATTATTCAAACATGAATTGAGCACCTATCATGTGTCATACTGTTTACTATAAAACAATAGCACGTAAGATGACATCATTTGATTTGGAATGTCACTAGGGCATAGTGGCTCTGAGACAGTGCACAGAAGAGGTTATGGAGCCTCTCAGAGACTAGAGGTCTCAAGCTTCCCAGATTCAAGTCCCTGAGACAAACATTTGTGAAGGGAATACACATAAGCAGAATTGGAAAGGAGAGGCTGAGCCGATGGTGAGAAGGGGACAAGATGGATGTGAAAAAATAAGATGCTAGAAATATAAGAATGGTAGTTGAAACAGCCTGCTCTTGCTCTAAGGGCACCACAATAATCCTTGGGTCTTCACTGTCCTGACCATATGAAATGTGAACCTAGATCCCCCATGAAGGCAGCTGGGGTGAAAGTGTTTGGGGAACCCAGTTATGGTGCTTGCTGGGGGGGGATGAAGAAGGGCCTTCCCTGGGCTCCTTACTAACAGCAAAACATCTTTCCTGTTCCTACTTGGGCCCATCTGGGGTTTCTTAACCTAGAGTGCTGCTACTTCTGGCCGACTGAACCCCCTCCCCCCATGTTCCTGGCCCTGAACAAGAGCATACACTTTCTGAAAGCTCTGTGCATGGAAGCTGCTGACTGCAGACCCCTATCCTTTCCCTGGGTCACAAACCCCAAGAGAGGTTTGAGGATTGGAACATTGGTACAGCAGGAGTGCTTACCATGTGTTTACCTTGCACATGGCTGACGTGGGTCATTCCATATGGTCCCAATAGAACCACCAGGTATAATTTCTCAGTGTAGAGCCAGGAGTAAAACCTGAGCATTTCTGAGTGTGACCCAAAAAACAATGAGAGAGAGAGAGAGAGAGTAGATAAAAAGAGATCCACAAAGAGGTCATTTTACTTTCATGCTGGCTCTCACTTTTCTTGCTTTCTTTCTTCTTTTGCCATATGTTGTATTCACAGACCACACACACTAAGAAGTATCTACCCTACATCTGTCTGTGAGTCTTGGGTCCGCAGTTAGCCATGGTCCAAACTCACAGATTCTGGCTCCTGGTGCTCCTGAATGAACCTCTAAGAATGATAAACCTTGCAGAGCTTGTAGAGCAAAGTTGATTCCCAGTCTGGGGCTTCAGGGAAGGCCCTCCTGAGGAACTGGCATGAAGGAAGGTGTGACACAGATCTCCCCAACGCTCAGGTCTTGGCATGCCCTAGGGAATGCAGATCTCTTGCATCTCACCAGAGTCACCTCTTCACACTGTGAAGTCCTGGTTCCTCCTGTGCTAATGCCACTCACCTATTCAGGTGCAGAAGCAGCAGTTTATAAAACCTCATACACCCAAGTTCCCAGGAAAGCAATCTAAATTTAGATCCTGCAATCCTTCATCATGAATTAAAATAAAATAGACTGGAAGAAAAGTCAAAAGACTAGTAGTTACCTATTTCTCCTCCCTGCCCTTCTTCCTTGGGGCTGGAGTGATAGTGTAGTGCAGTGGTTGGTAACCTGCGCTCACGGGCCACGTGTGGCTCTTTACACTTTTAATTTGGCTCTTCTGTGTGCCCGGCAGCTGCTCCAGGAGTCAGGACTCTGCTCCTAGCCTCTGTCAGTGCACACCCTGTGTGGCTCTCAAAATAAATTTCAATAGTGGTTTTGGCGAGATTTGGCTCAGTTGAAAAAAAAGGTTGCCGACCACTGGTGTAGTAGATAAGATACTTGCCTTGCACCTAGCTGACCTAGGTTTGATCCCTGACATCCCATATGATCCCCTTGTCCCCTGAGCCCACTAGGAGTTATTTCTGAATGCAGAGCCAGGATCACCACCAGATATGGCCTCCAAACAAAATAAAAACAAAAGTCTAGTTTCCATGTTTTGGTTGTAAGAAACTGAAGTTTGATACCCAGCATCACATTTTCCCAAACACTATCAGGAATGAACCATGTGTACTTGACAAGAGTAGCCCCTGAACACTGCTAAGTGTGACCCAAACCAAAAACCAGTTGAAAAGATTGTAAAGGAATAATACACTTGCCTTACATGCAGCTAACCCTGGTTCAATTCATGGCACCACATGGTAGCCCAAGCAACAGAGTTGGGAGACTCCTTTGAACATAGCCAGGTATGACCCAAACCATCTTAATCAAATAAATAATAAAAGCAAAATGCATCTTTAAGGGGTCAAGAGATAGTAGAGTGATTAAGACACTTACTTTGCACATAGTTGATCATGGTTCCATCCTTAAAATCACATATGGTCCTCCAAGCATAACTGGGAGTAACCTCTGAGCACAGAGCCAGAAGTTCCAAATATATATAAATATATATATTTAAATACATTTTAAATATATATTATATATTAAATATTTAAAATATATTTAAATATAAATATATAAATATATATTTATCTATATAAATTAACATAGAGTTGCAAACAGATGAAGACCAAATAATATACCACAAAAACTAAAACAAAACAAAACTCTGGGGAAATTCTAAATTAACTGGGACTATATAGCTAACAGCCCTAACTATGCTTACTGAAATAAAGAGAACAAGTAATGAACAAAATAAGAACTATAAGGATAGATAAAACATGGAAAGGATTCAGACAGAAATAATCAAACTAACAAATCAAACAGCAGAACTCAGCTATATTTCAGAGAGGCTAAACAGTACAGATGAATGAGCCAATGGAATAGCAAGTTGGAACACAGTGCAGCGGAGAACACCAAACAGACTAGCAAAAATAAAAATAAAAATATTAAATATATAAATAGAGACTTGAGGGAGAGTACAATGACTTTGCATATGGCTAATCTGACCCCTGGCAATGTGTATGGTCACCTGAACACCATCGGGGTAATCCCTGAGCACAGAGCCAGGATTAAGTCACATAGTTGGGTGTGACCCAAAAACCAAATATAGATGGATAGACAAATAGCATAAGTACTTTCTGAAATAACATTAAAAGGAACAATATATGCAATAGGAGTATTAGAAGATGAAAGAAAAGAGATAGAAACCTTATCTAAAGTATAGAAAAAAGTATAAAGCTGAGAATTTCCTTGAGATGGAGCATGGGGGATAGCATTCAGAGCTAGTAGACTTAGTATTCCAGATGAATAAATTCCAGACATGCCTCAAGACATAGTATAAGTAGAGTGGTAACCAGTAAAGAAAAGGTGAGAATTCTAAAAACAGCCAGAGGAATATTAGTCATATACAAGGTATTCCTGTAAGATTATTTGCATGTTTCTGATAGAACCTTGAAGGTCAGAAGGAAATGTCACATTGAATTTTATATTTTGAATATTTTGCATGGCCATAGATCAAATCCAGAGCCTCATGCATACAAGACAAGTGCTCTACCACTGAGCACTGAGCAAAGGCCTTGACCCCTAGCACAATACATTTAAAGTGCTGAGAGAAAAGAATCTTCAGCCAAGAATACTCTACTCAGCTAGGTTATAACTCACAATTAAAGGAGGAATGAAAAGCTTTAGAAAGAAAATAGGATCTAGAGAGATAGTCCAGAGGGTAGGATAGAGTGCCAACCTGGGTTCAATCCTGGATACCCATAGACTGAAAATAGTTCCTTAAGTACCACACTGGGTGTGACCAAAAAGAAAATGCATAATGGGTACCAGGGTGATAGTACAGCAGGTTTGTCTTTCACATGGCTGGTCAACCTGTTCAGTCCCTAATAAACCTGTGTGGTCCTTTGAGCCCTACCAGGAGTATTACCTAAGCATTACAGGGTATGACCCCAAAATAAAAAGCAACAAATGTAAGATGAATTAACAGATTTCTCAGAACCTCCTAGTGAGAACAGCATATAGAAAAAGACTAGAAACAATAGTGCTGGTAGGATGTAGAGAAAAAAAATACCCCATTCACTGTTAATGGTTCAGCCTCTATGGAAGACTGCAGGAAGATTCCTCAAAGGAGTCACAATAGAGCTCCTGAGGCTGGAAAGTTAGCATAATCAACTGTAACACATGCTTTTCATGCAGAGGGCTGGTTTCAATCCTGGCACCCCATGTTCTCCTGAGCACCACCAGGAACACCCCCCAAATCCCAAGGGGCCATAGCCTCTGAGCACTACCAAGTGTGACCTCAAAACAAAATTTTAAATAAATAGGCATAACACAAATAATCTATAGAGCAATGAAATGACTCAGTCTGATACCATCAAGTGTACTCTTTATATTTTGCACAAAACTTCTAAATGTGAATCTAGATTGATAGCACAGTGGGTAGGGCTGATCCAGGTTCGATCCCCAGGATCCTGTATAATCCCCCGAGCCTGTCAGGATTGATTTCTGAGCACAGAGCCAGGAGTAATGCCTGAACACTGCTGGGTATGGAGGAGAAAAAAAAAAAAAAAAAAAAAACAACCCAACAACTTCTAAATGCACCAGATCAAGAGTGAACGCTCAGGTAACTCATGCCTCTGGAGCGATTCTGCTCTGTTTTCTTAAGTTAATCAAATGTGACAAATCAATGCTCTGGAAGACAGTCATAGGAACTGTGAATGGTGGGGAATACATGGGGATCCCTGTATCTTCCCCCTCGTATTTCTAGAAACCTAACACTATACTAAAAATTATCTTTAGGGGCCAGAGAGATAGCATGGAGGTAAGGCATTTGACTTGCGTGCAGAAGGACGGTGATTCGAATCCTGGCATCCCATATGGCTCCCAAAGCCTGCCGGGGCAATTTCTGAGCATAGAACCAGGAATGGCCCCTGAGTGCTGCCGGGTGTGACCCAAAAACAAAACAAAACAAAAATTATCTTTAAAAATAAATCAGAAAAGCCCTCAATTCCTAGGCCTACTAACAGGGTTGACAGTTTCTTGTATGCACTCCTGAGATCAGCCTCATGCCAGCCTTTCTGAGTTGGAATCTGTCCTTCTGCCTGGCCCCTCATAGGCTCAAGAAGGCTGCTGCACCCTCATGAGTTCTAAACAGGAAGAAGGGAGAGGAATGAAAGCAGAGCACCAGCTAAATTGGGCCCTTTGAACATCAAGAGTACAAACGCTTCTCTCAAAGTCTTACCCAGCCCACTTTCATCTCCTTTGACAGACCTTGGTCACCGGGTCACCCCTGTTGGGATGGTGGTGGAGATCAAGATTGAAGGAAGATTAAATAAAGAGTCCCTGCAGTTGAGGTCTGGGATCTAGGCCCAGAATCAGCCAGGATCAGGTCAGTGGTGGCTCCACACAGAGATAGTGACTGTCAACATTTTCCTGTCCGATGTCCTGTGTATATTCTCACTCAATACTGTGGGAAAAGCTGAAGAGCCTTTGTGTCATATTCAGCCACACAAAAGAAGCTCTTCCAGTAGCTATTCCAGCACAGATGAAATACCCCAAATTATTCAATTCCAAGTCTTCACTTTTCTTCCTGTTGAGTATGCAGAGTCATGCCCTGGGCCACAGGGGATAGAAAATGATCCCTGACCTCAGAGATGGTGTCAATTCCAAGAGGCATTCAGAACAAAGGATTTAAGAAGAGCAGAGAGATAGGGTGGAGCTAAGGCACTTATAGGCAACTCACCCCAAATTGATCCCCCACTTCTACCCACATGGTCTCCCAAGCACGGAGCCAGGAGTAATCTCCAAGCACCTCTGGATAGGACCCCAAAACCCAAAAACAAAGGATTTGAAAACACTATGTAAAGAAATGTGGCCTGAAGAATCAAGTTTTTGAAATGTTCACATCTGAAGAGTGATAATACAACAGGCAGGGTGCTTGTCTCATATGTGACTGACCTGGTTACTTGGTTAAGTTCCCTGGCACCCAATGTAATACCCCCAAGCCTGCCAGAAGTGATCTCTGAGCACAGAGCCAGGAGTAAGCCCTGAGCATGGCTGGATATGACCTACAATCAAAAAAATTTTTTTTACATATTCATACCAGAAATTCCATGCTAAGAATACTCTAAAATAAGCAAGCAAAAAGTCAAACAAAACTATGTGAAAAAATAGTGCTTATTATGTGTATATTGCTTTTAATAGCCAAAGAAGTCACACAACTATTAAACCATCCTTTAAAAATGGGCTGGAGAGAAAGTACAGTGAATAGGCACGTACCTCGTATGTGGCTGACCCAAGTTCAATCCCCATCACCACGTATGGCCTCCTGAGACTGACCAGGAGTGATCTCTGAGTGTAGTGCCAGGAGTAAGCCCTAAGCACCATCGATATGGAAGTAAAACTCATAAAAAGTATGTTTATGGGATGTTTTGAGAGTTCTGAGAAACATGGCTTTTTTTAAAGTTTTTATATATATAAATTACAATGTTTTTGATTGGGAGGAGAGGGACACTTGACAAGTGTGCCTAGACTATATGATCTCATGGGAAGTAACACAGACTTTGGCATTAATTACGAAGACTATTTCCACTTTCTCCTTTACACTAATCACGTGTTCTTTCTTTCATCTTGGGGCACTTTCCTAACCTCTCTAATTCTCTAAAGCTAGCATGAAAAGTAGAGTTGAAAGATGAGCAGGGAGAGTTAAGAAGAGGAAGTATCTTGGAGAAAAAATTAAGAGAAAAGTCCCTGGGGGCAGCAGGGTCAATAATAATAGTAATGCTTGGCCTCCCGGGACTCTAGTTTGTAACCCTAGTATTACCTACAGTTCTCCAAGCACCAGCAGAAGTCTCTCCTGAGCACAGAGCCAGAAATAAATAGTCAAATGTGCTCTGGATGTAGTCCTAGAAGAAAACAAAATCGAAATATTAGGGGCTGAGAACGTGGTCCCATATAATGCACTCACCATGCACGTGGGAGGCCCTGAGCTCAATCCCCAGCATGACCGAAATGGGAGTAGGGAGGGAGGGGGGATGAGGTAAGGAATAAAGGAAGGAACAAAGGGAGAGAGGGAGGGAAGGAGGAAGGAAGGAAGGAAGGAAGGAAGGAAGGAAGGAAGGAAGGAAGGAAGGAAGGAAGGAAGGAAGGAAGGAAGGAAGGAAGGAAGGAAGGAAGGAAGGAAGGAAGGAAGGGAGGGAGGGAGGGAGGGAGGGAGGGAGGGAGGGAGGGAGGGAGAGAAGGAGGGAGAGAAGGAAGGAGGGAAGAAAGGAAGGAGGGAAGGAAGGAGGGAAGGAAGGAAGGGAGGGAGGAAGGGAGGGAGGGAGGGAAGGAAGGGAAGGAAGGAGGGAAGAAAGGAAGGAGGGAAGGAGGGAAGAAAGGAAGGAGGGAAGGAAGGAGGAAAGGAGGGAGGGACGGAAGGAGGGAGGGAGGAAAGAAGGAAGGGAGGGAGGGAGGGAGGGAGGAAAGAAGGAAGGGAGGAAGGGAGGGAGGAAGGAAGGAAGGAAGGAAGGAAGGGAGGGAGGGAGGGAGGGAGGGAGGAAGGAAGGAAGGAAGGAAGGAAGGAAGGAAGGAAGGGAGGGAGGGAGGGAGGGAGGGAGGGAGGAAGGAAGGAAGGAAGGAAGGAAGGGAGGGAGGGAGGGAGGGAGGGAGGAAGGAAGGAAGGAAGGAAGGAAGGAAGGAAGGAAGGGAGGGAGGGAGGGAGGGAGGGAGGGAGGGAGGGAGGGAGGAAGGAAGGAAGGAAGGAAGGAAGGGAGGGAGGGAGGGAGGGAGGGAGGGAGGGAGGGAGGGAGGAAGGAAGGAAGGAAGGAAGGAAGGAAGGAAGGAAGGGAGGGAGGGAGGGAGGGAGGGAGGGAGGGAGGGAGGAAGGAAGGGAGGGAGGGAGGGAGGGAGGGAGGGAGGGAGGGAGGGAGGAAGGGAGGAAGGAAGGAAGGAAGGAAGGAAGGAAGGAAGGAAGGAAGGAAGGGAGGGAGGGAGGGAGGGAGGGAGGGAGGGAGGGAGGGAGGGAGGAAGGAAGGAAGGAAGGAAGGAAGGAAGGAAGGAAGGAAGGAAGGAAGGAAGGAAGGAAGGAAGAAAGGGAGGGAGGGAGGAAGGAAGGAAGGAAGGAAGGAAGGAAGGGAGGGAGGGAGGAAGGAAGGAAGGAAGGGAGGGAGGGAGGGAGGGAGGGAGGGAGGGAGGGAGGGAGGAAGGAAGGAAGGAAGGAAGGAAGGAAGGAAGGAAGGAAGGAAGGAAGGAAAGGAGAAAGAAAGGGAAGAAGGAAGGAAGGAAAGGAAGAAGGGAGGAAGGAAAGGAAGAAGGGAGGGAGGGAAGAAAGAAGTAAATCCCAGTAAAGTCCCAGAGGTGAGAAACTCTGGCTTCTAGGTAAAACTCAGACCACGAAAATGTTCTGCCATCCACACTGCACAGAAGTCCAGAGATTGCAGATCCCAGGGTACTTGGGGAGCCTTTGGCAGGCCCTGGACATGTGAGAGCAGAGCCCAAGGGAACTGCTCTCCTTTGTAGGACAGCCCTGGGCCTGCTGCAGGGCTTTACTTAATGGAGACTGAACTGCTGGCACAGACAAGCAGAATGTCAGCGCAGTCGGCACTGTCTATCAGGAAACAGGCATCCTCTGACGCTCAGTACTTGAAGTAGACGCGCCCAGTGGGAATCCACTGGCGAATGAAGCCGGATCATGGGATGTGTCCAGGCAGGCCCTGCAGGTCCAGGCCCCCCTCTATGTAAAAGCGCCCCCCAATGCTCAGAGCCCCTATTTGCTTCTCCATCTTCCCTTCCCTGGCCTGCACCAGTGGCTTCATGGGGACTTCACCTGATCAAGGGGAGAACAATTCTGGTTGGATGTCCAGAAGCAGCTGCGCCTCAATACTGAAAAACATGGCAAGTGTGGTATGGCTAGGGAGCAAGTGCCAGTTACCAGTTCCTGGAGGCTTGGAAAGGCTGCAGAAGTATCTCAGGAGTTTGGGGGTCCAGTAGCAGCAAGAGCTTTGTGGGAGCTTTGAGCTGTCAAGGGACCACTGGGCCAAGTGCTGGGCATCCAACCAGGGGAAGCGGATGTCGGCGTTGGTCGCTGAAATTGGCCAAGCCAAGAAAACACACAGACATACAAACACACAGACACACGTCATATATATAAGGAGCTCACCAAGCAACCTCCTCCAGCTACATCAGAACCAGCAAGTGGTGAGAAGATAGAATCCGTTTCTTTATGCTGCCACCTTGTGGGCAATTTGAGAATCCGCCTCTAGCTTTGTTCCCTGCATTCAATTAACTACACACTTGGTCTAGGAAGAGCACCCCTACAGACACACCTAACACCCCCACACTATCCCCCACCTTCCATTTGGCCCAGGATATTTCTCTCTCTTCCTTTCAGGTCCCCAGAGCCACAAAGAGTTACTTTGGGTTTGGGATGAGGGGACAGGATTTTTCATCCAGCTGGTTGGTGGTAGCTCATGAAAATGAACAAAATGGTCAAACTCTCCATGACTGCTCACAATCACCAAGGAGACTAGAAAATCATTACATCGGCTCAAGACATCAGCAAGGCAGCCCTGCCCTGGTGGAAAGGAGAAATCCAACATATCACGACTGTGAGCGTTGCCCAGAAACAAATAAACAGCTTCATGATTATTGTGCACATCTTCAAAGTACTGATTGAACACAGATTGAGATCCATTTGAGCCTCAGAATCAGTCTTTGAGCTGAAATTCAATCATCAGACCAGAGAGCATTTTTTAATGCACACATGAGACCCAGATTCAATCCCCAGCACCACATGATTCCCTGAGCAGTGCCAGCAGCAACCACTGAGCACCTTTAGATGTGGCCCAAAAATATATATCAGAAATATCAGACTTTGAAATTAGTTTTTCTCATTGTTGTTGTTGTTTCTGTTAATTTTGTTTTGAGGGCCACACCTGGCAGTCCTCAGGGTTTATTCCTGGCTCTTTGCTCAAGAGTAAATCCTAGTGAGGCTCAGGCACCTTACATAGTCGATTTGTAACAACCCTTCTGTACTATTTTTCTGCTACTTGAGATGAATTATTATCAGACTTTACACATGAGGAAGAAGAAGCCAAGATCCCAGTGAAATGGTATGTCCAAGTTACAAAGCAAAGACCAAGCAGAATTAACAGTTCAATTATCTTCCTGGCAACAACTAAATCACTATCACCATCCATCTTTGATGAGCAAGTTCCAGTGGATCCAGAGTCCCCAGTTAGGATTTTACTTAGGGCATCTCTAGAATTCTACCTAGAACCCTCTAGGAGGCAGACACTTCTTGCATCTTACACACTGAACAGCTGCTGTTTTCCTGCTGGTTTGCTAGCCAGGGGACAGCAGAACATTCAATTGTTGAGTGAGAAAGGACAATACCCCTTCCTGCTG
Source organism: Suncus etruscus (assembly GCF_024139225.1). Classification (NCBI taxonomy): domain Eukaryota; kingdom Metazoa; phylum Chordata; class Mammalia; order Eulipotyphla; family Soricidae; genus Suncus; species Suncus etruscus. The sequence goes on from NC_064858.1 coordinate 40,384,131, forward strand.
GGGTTTATGGTGCTGGGGCTTATGGTGTGGTGGCAGTACCCAGTGAGATGGGTATCAGACATCAAATAGAGGCAGACTGAATGACATGAGTGACATCATCTGCAATGCCCCAGGAAGCAAAGTAGCCACATGAAGATGAAGTCACCATGCAAGATTTCAAGAATACGGTAGACTTTTGTTTTTGTTGTTTTTGTTGTTGTTGTTGGTCGGGGGGTGTAGGGGGCATAGTTTGAGGCTTCAGTATCTCTCCTGTTGGTGCTTGGGAGACCATATGGGATCCCAGAGAGCAAACCAAGGTCAGCTTCAGGCAAAACAATCATCTTAACCCCTGCCCTTTTACTAGATCTTAAAATATAGTCAGTAAGGCCAGAGTATATCACAATAGGTAGGATACTTGCTTTACACACGGCCAACCTGGATTTGATTCCCAGCACTACACATGGTCCTCTGTGCCCTAATGTGATTCCTAAGCACAGAGACAGGAGGACAACCTAAGCACAACCCCTGAACACAATCAAGTGTAAACCCAAAAACATTAATAAAAATCATAGAGGGAAAAGAGATAGTATAGCAAATAAGGTATGTGATCAACTCAGGATCAATCCCCAGCACCCATATGGTCCCTTGAACCTGTCTATGAGTCATTCCTCAGCACAGAGCCAAATGGAAACCCTGAGTACTGCTGGGTATTCAAAAACAAACAAAACAAAATTTTAAAAACCCAAAAGAAAAAATAGGTTTGGGGAGTGGAGAGAGAGAGAGGCTCAAAAAGCTGACACGTGCTTTGCATGCATAAGTATGGGTTTGATCTGAGCACAGCATGGTCTCCCGAACTGGAAGCAACTCTCAAGTCCCAAGCAGGGACCATGACTGTCCCTGGTATGTCCCAGGCATGTCCACTATCAGACATGAGCCACAAATTATAACAACAGGAAGTCTGGGTCAGAAAGGCTAAGAGAGAAGGCTAAGAGGAAAGCTAAGGCTGGACACAGAGAAATGAGACACCCCACCCCCACCCCTGAGCTGGTTCGGCATACCTAGAAACTTTCTCTTTTCCCTCTTCCTCCTCGACTCCCAGCTGCTGGGAGCTGGATATCAATTCTGAAGAACGCCTTCTCCAGACCCCATTCTAACTTCCCACCTAACTCGCCTTTATACAAGTCATATATATGGGAAGAACTTATTATCCTGAGTTCCCAGCTCCTCTTTTCAGAACCACCCCACCTGTCAAACCCTACCTGAACAAAACCCTTGGTCTTCACCATCCAGAGTCCTTACCATGTCTTCCCCAAACCTCCCCATGATCTCATGAGGCCTTACTAAATGACTGTCTGATGTCTACCATGGGTCTCACTATATGCCAGTGACAAAAAGAATTTCTTTTCTTTTTAGAAATTTTTATTTTTTTCTATCCAGTGACAAAATTTTGACCTTACCCCCAAACCAACTGGGCTTGAGTTCAGAAAGTTAGAACAGATGAGCGAGGATTCAATACTAGAAATATAATAGGGATGAGGAATGACTCGGGTCTGGCACACACTCTAGTTCATGCAGGGACGCTAGTTCGATCCCCACCTATGCATGGCTGCTTGAGACCCACCAAGTGTGGCCTTGGTGGCTCCCAGTATTACTTGGAAGCTTCCCCAAAGCAAAATTAAATGACTAGGATTATAAGCACTATGTTTGTTTGTATGGGAGGACCATGACCCACAGTGCTCAGAGACCTCTCCTGGCTCTTTGTTCAGGCGTTTCCAGGGAAACCATGTGACACATAGGATTGAACCCAGCACTCTGGCAGACAAAGCACGTGCACATTCAGTTTCCTGAGCTGCCTTCCAGCCCCTGTGTACACTTATTTTGAAGTCACCTTTAAAATAGTTATAGTTATTTACACATATTTTTTTCGTCTATCCTTCATCCATTTTTCCCTATTATTAATCTCTAATACTGGTCACAGTTGAGAAATCAACACTGCTCCATTACCATTGACTAAACACCAGTCTTCTTTTGAATTTCAACTGGTTTTTGGTTTCCCTATTATACCATATTTTCTGTTTTTGTTTTGTATTGTTTTGTTGATTTTTGGGTCACACCTGGCAGTGTTCAGGGGTTACTCCTGGCTCTGCACTCAGAAATCACTCCTGGAAGGCTCGGGGGAACATTTGGATGCCAGGAATAGAGAACCTGTGTTGGCCACGGACAAAGCAGATGCCCTACTTCTATGCTATCACTCTGGCCTCTATGCCATATTTTCTAGAATTAAATATAGGCTGCCCCACCACATTGGGTTGTGTTGGGTGTTCCAGTCACAAACACAGCATATGGTAAAGGCTAGAAAGATGCTGAGTTATGGGACAAGCTGAGAACCTGGAGAACGAAGGTTTAGAGTGCAAGCCTACCTAGGGGAGTAGGAATAGAAATAAAGGATGAAGGGAGAAGACCTGGTGAGCCAAAACCTGCCTGGCCCAACAATTGTTTTTTGTTGTTGTTTTGCTGTTGTCTTGAGATTTTGGGGCCATATGCAATAATGTTTGGGCATTAGTCCTGGCATATGCTCAGGAACAAGCCCTGGGGGTATCTAGGGAAGATATGTGGTACTGGAAATTCAAACCAAGGTGGGCACAAAATATAAGGCAAAAGTCAACCCCTAGGCTATTTCTTCTCCATACCTAAAGATATAGGACAAGGTATTGATTTCCAAGATGCTCTAAAATCCCAGGATCCTTGAGAAAGGATGCTGTATGCCTGTAACTGTAAGATAAGTCTCCTGTAAAATGTAACTTTGAAAAACAGAATGTTACTGTGAAAAATTACCACCCCCTACTCCTTTGTTTTGCCCATGCTATATAAAGTCTTTTTCTCCCCCAATAAATTTGACTCTTGATCGAAATCTCGTCTTGAGTCCATCATTTTCCCAGCCCTCTTTTATTTTTCAGGTCGCATCCTCTATGTGACTCACGAATAACTTCGAGACCCTAGTCCACCCTGCTGGCCAGGGCCCGGGGGTCGCAGGTATTGATTCCAAGATGCTCTAAAATCCCACATAAATCCAAGTCCAGTTTCACATATGCTGATCTTTGTGTCCAGGATGCCCTTTCCCCCTCCTTCAGGCTTAGTCCAAAGGCACTTTCTCAGCAAGTTTAGATCCAATGTCCATTTCTAGCACAATAATATCCCTTCCTCCCTCCCTCCCTCCTCTTCTTCCTCCCTCTTTCTCTCCTCTCCTTTCTTTCCCTCCTTCTTGCCTTCCTTCCTCCCTTTCTTCCTCCCTCTCTCCTTCCCTCCCTCTCTTCTTCCCTCCACAACACCTAACAGTGCTCAGGGCTGATTCCTGCCTTTGCACTCAGGGATCACTCCTGGCAGGCTCAAGGAATCATATGGGGCTCCAGAGACTAAACTCAGGTCAGCCATGTGCAAGGCAATCACCTACCTGCTGTACTTGTTCCCCAAGCTCTTGCTCATTTTCTTTAAAAAAAAATTTTCTTTTTATCGGGGCTGGAGACATAGCATAATGGTAGGGTATTTACCTTGTGCGCAGCCAACCCAGGACTGATGGTGGTTTGAATCCCGGCATTCCATATGGTCCCTCGAGTCTGCCAGGAGCCATTTATGAGCACAGAGCTAGGAATCAGCCCTGAGTGCTACCGGGTGTGACCCAACCCCTCCCCCGAAAATTTTATCCCCCCTCCAACCCTTCAGTGTTGCATTAACTAGGATTGTGCACATGCCAGGCTTTGGAACTCACACATGTCACTGTTGAGCTATGATGTTCACACACTCAGTCATGATACTTGCACACACATCATGATGCTCTCCCACTCAACCATGGAGCTCACTAAGGCTCACGCTCCTTTCATTGTGGATTGGCACGCATACTCTCAGGCTTGCACTCTACCTTGAGGTTTAAAGTTATGGTTATGGGACTCACACACATGCTCCCCAGAGGTCACATTTTCTGTCTGTATCCTCACACATATTTCTAATTCAGTGCTCCCTGGAGTCTGTGCCCCTTTCTGTGGAGCTCACACACAGCTGCCTTTACTACAGCCAGAAATTTCTGATAGCACTGGAGATTAAACATCGCAGAGCTGCTGGGCCCACAGAGCAGAGGACCAGGATCACACTTTACACATGTGGGATACCACAGATTCAAACTCATAGCCACATACCTGCCATGCAGGAACTCTAAACCCCTGTGGGATTCTTCCAAACTCTCTACATCCCTCTTTTCTGCTCTTTTCCCTATCTTTTTGCCTCAACATTCCTTACTAATAACTTATATGACTGATTTGCTTGTTTTATTTTCCCCTTCTTTCATGGAGAACAGGGATTTGCTCCATGTTGCTGGCTTGTATACCTGGAGCCTAGAACATTTCCCGGTCCACATTAAATCCATGCTAAAGAGTCAAATCCTAAGGTTCCTAGCAGTGGTTTGGTCAGCAGAAATGAGAGGCCCATAACAATGTTTGCTTGATTATTATTTGAAAAAAAAAAAGGTTCTGCATTTGACATGTGTACTAAGTACCAATAGAGAGATAAAGATAAAAGTGTCAAGGGAGAAATTACTACATGGTTATCTCTCACACACTATATGAGCATAGCCTTCACCTCATCGTCTCCCACCAAGGATCTAGTCAGGTGGCCTTGGCTGACTGACATTTTACTTCATGTCTCAATTTTTTTCAAGACAAAGAAAGTGGGGGGGTACCAATGATGATTTATTAAGTTCCTCTGCCTCCAAGGCCCAGAGGCTGCAGGCTAAGCCATCGAAAGCCCTCTCTGGCCTATTTATTCTGTGATTTTTTTTTTTTTTTGCCCCAAAAGACTACAATGAGAGCATTCTGAACTCAGAAAGAGGGGCCCCTTCAGAAGGGCCAGGCAATGCTGGTTCCTTCAGAAAACCCCACAGGAAAGGCAGCATTTTTGCTTTTGAGACTGAATTCAGGTCGCACCTTACAGCAATTTCTTTCTTATATCGTCATCTATTGGTAAAGAACTAGGTTTAAAAAAAAAACATGCTGTTTTCTGTCTTAGCTTCTGTTTCAGGATAGATATATTAGAAAATAAATTTTCTCCCACAAAAGGTCTCATATCAAAGCTTCCAAATTTATACCAAAAATGTAAATAGTGCTTAATTTTTATTTTAACTAGGAGATCTTCTATTTTATAAGAAAGAGCCAGGCTTTCTTGTCCTATTTTAGAGATCCCTTCCTTAATAAAATCAGAATTTTTATGGAAAGGTCAGGAGTACCAACCAAATTTGAACAGATTCATTTACATTTTATAGCAGTAAAGGAGAGCACTGCTTTAAAGAGTACCCAGTGCCATATCTAGATTGTCAGTGGGCTGGACAATAAAAATAAAGCAGACTAGAGAGACAGTACATGTAGGGTACTTGCCAAGCATACAGTTGACCCAAATTCAATCCCTGGCACTACATAGGGTCCTGAAAGCCCCACCAGAAGTAATAATCCCTGGACACAGTCAGATATGGTCCAAAGAAAAGAAATAGGTAAACAGGTAGACAAATAGATGGATGGATGGATAGATAGATAGATAGATAGATAGATAGATAGATAGATAGATAGATAGATAGATAGATAGATAGACAGACAGACAGACAGACAGACAGGCAGGCAGGCAGGCAGGCAGGCAAGCAGACAGACAGACAGGCAGGCAGGCAGACAGGCAGGCAGACAGACAGGCAGGCAGGCAGACAGACAGACAGACAGACAGACAGACAGACAGACAGACAGACAGACAGACAGACAGATAGATAGATAGATAGATAGATAGATAGATAGATAGATAGATAGATGATAGATAGATAGATAGATAGATAGATAGATAGATAGATAGATAGATAGATAGATAGATAGATAGATAGATAGATAGATATACAACCATCTCGCCACTCAATGTCTGCTCTGGCTATTTCACCACTTCTCTCCTTATTTGGTTCTCTATCTGGTTCACCTATTCTAGTGACGTGGGCTCTGGGAAGTTTGCAATAGCAGTCATCAGCTCATACACCCTCTTTAATAACAAGTCAAACATGCATCAAAACTTATTAGGAGCCAACAGTGAGGCCTGAGTAAGAGTATTTATGACATGTTTCTGCCTAGATCTGGGGCACAGCACAGATGGGATCCTCTTCTTTTCTTCCCAAACAAGGCCTCTGCCCAGCTGCCCCCACTTGGCACATTTAATTCTTAGCAACCACAGTTCCTGGTGCTTGAAATCATTATGTGGCCTCTATTGGAGTCTTGGCCCTCACCCTTCCCACAAAGAGAAGAGTTTAGTGTGTCGCAAATGTGAGCAGGGGTAGTTTTAGTACAGGCTGTCTTAAAAGTGTTGTCTTTGGACCCTGGGATGAGATGAAAGAAATCATAGAAAGGAAATCCCTGTTATCAGGAATAAAAGGTCACTATCAAGTGACTTAAAATATATAGATTGGTGCCAGAGCTATACAACTGTTAAGACACTTGTTTAAGGCTGGAGAGATAGTTTTTATAGTGCGATGGGTGCTTGCTTTTCATATAGCTGGCCCTGTTTCAATTCTAAGTACCATATATGGTCCCCAAGCACCAAAGAAAGATCTCTGAGCACAGAGCCAGGAGTAAGCCCTGAGCACTGCCAAGGTAGCCCAAAACCCAAAACAATGATGTTTGTAACTCAGTGACCCCCGATACCACCAGGGGTGGCCCAAATCCCAAGCCTTCCAAATAAATTTTAAAAAATGAAGAGGGATGATTCTGAGGTTAAGAAACAGCTTTACCATCAAATCTTTAGGCTGAGTTTTCTTGACCTCCCCCAACTTGGAGTGGTTGTCAGAACATTCTGGAGCACAAAGACTCCCTTGTAGATTGAGGTTGGAGGTGTGAGCTGATGTGAGGTCAGAAGTGGGCAGTTGAGCCCCAGGAGACTGAACTGGGCCAGCCCAAAGTGCAGAGGCTGCTGGCTGAAATGAATCATTTCCAATGGAGGGAAATGAGCAAGTATCCCCCAGGACAGGGTTTTAACCAACACCTCATACCTTTCATACTGCAGCTTCCAAATTGTGCAGGAAACACCCTTGTCTTCAAGTCAGGCGCCGGGTGAGGTCAGCCTGGTGTGGAAGTGACTGGGGCTATAGAGGTCAATTGATGACTGGTCCTCCTTACCAGCTGTGACTGATTCTTAGGCTAGGTTGGGTACAGAAGGGTTAATGCATCCAGCCTATCCTGAAGACAGCAGGTCCGCTGAGCCGTGGCATTTTCTTTTCCAGAAAATTTAACTCTCAATACTGAACCAACCCAAGGGCAAGACCCCTAAAAACACACACAGAGGCAAGTTGCAGGTGTTCCACTATTAACCCTTAACTGCAAACATACTGAGACTGGAGAAGTCCCCCCCAAAATCTATTATTTCTTTCCTCACTAACTTGTTTTTAATAGCATTTCCTTTATTTGCTAGCATATGGATTGTCAAATGGAATTGCTGAGGACTGAAGCAATTTTTCTAGCTTGACTTAGAAAACCAATATCACACATATTTTTTTTTTGGTTAGGAAACTAATGTGGGGGCAAATGTGACAACAAAAACAAAGGCTTTCTTTAATTCCAAAAGCTACGTAGAATGTGAGTAAAGTCTTGCTGCATTTCCCCCTATGTATCTTGTATGTATGCATCTTGTATGTAGATATGAATAAAATTTAGATACATTTTATATTTCAGTGGATCTAGAAATGCCAGACATCCTTTGAAGAACATTGGTTCTGGAGGAATAGTACAGTGGTTGGCAGTGTCTTCTTGGCAAGTAGATGGCCATAAGTTAGAAACACTGGTGTTATACTTAAGCCATACATACCTATCTACTCTACTCACTGTGACCCCTGCTGTGGCAATGCCACCGGTGATTTCTGGCCACAGTATAGCCAGGCATGCCTGTGTGTCACAAAGAGTCACGGTTTCCAGAGAACAGCACAACTGAAAAGACATGCAAGAATCATGGGTGATCCCTGGCAAACACAAGTGTGAATACCACAACAAACACCACAGCCATAATCTGGACCCCTCAAAATACCTGAGTACTGCTGGATGTGGGAAAATAAAATAAAACAAAACAAAACAAAAAGATGAAGGACCATCACAAGAAATACTAAGAAGTAGATAACAGGCAAGTTTAGAAATAAAACTTCTAACTTTCCAATCTCAGCTGGGCATTTTACTTATATTATGAAGTAGAGTATAATTTGAGAAAACATAAAAAGCTGTCATTTAAAAGGTGTGAACTTCACTTCATAGATTTTTCTGTCAGGCCTCCTTGTAAATTTTACAGTTTTTGCTTCTAATCTCTACAACTTGAAGTACCTTAATTAGTCTCTGTGCATCTTTCATATGTCTTACCTTTATTGGAAAGAGACTTCAAAGTGTTCCCCAAATCTAATCACAAAGATTCTCATTAAACAGCCAAGGTCAGTGATGTCAGTTGAAATACTTATGTGCTGTGATGACTAAAAGGTTTATATTGTCATGTAAGAGGGAAACAGTTGTTAACACTGAGTTGATATCAAAAGACCCTACAAAGATCTGTGTGTCTATCATTTTGAAATTGGCCTGGGATTGTCTCCATTCTGAAGTTGATTTAGTTTGATTTGGGACCACATTTGGAAGTGTTCAGGAGTTACTCCTGACTTTACTTATGGTCATTTTTGGCAGTGCTTGGGGAAACCATTTATTGCCAGAGATCAAACATGCCTTTCACATGCACAGCCCTTACTCAGTTCACTGAGCTAACCTCTGTTACTGGCCACCTTAACACTCAAACCCTGAACCAGGGAGATAGCACTGAAGTTAAGGCACTTTCCTTGCATGCAACTAACCCTAATTCTTTTTTTTTTATTTTGATCATAGTGGCTTACATATTGTTGACAATGATATTTTAGGTACATATTTACATAAAATCAGGGGGGATTCCCATCACCAAATTGTCCTCCCTACACCTCCGTTTTTGTCCTACCACCCATATCCTCTTCCCTCATCCCCAGGGTAGCTAGAATATGTGGTCTCCTCTGTATCTAGCCTACTGCATAGTAGTCTTGCACCTGTTTGGTCCTGGTGTCTCCCTTGTTTCCCCCTCTAACTAACCCTAATTCTATCTCCATCCCCCACACAGAGCCCAGAGTTCACCCCAAGTACTATCAGGTATGTGCCAAAAACAAATTACAAAATGAATAAAAGATTCAAGAATGTATTTATATCTTTGCTATCATATTACTTATTCGGGGGTCTCAAACTCGCGGCCCGCGGGCCGTTTGCGGCCCTCTGTACAACATTGTGTGGCCCTGCCCTAGAGGAATCTTTTTTTGTTTTGTTTTGTTTTAGTTGTTTGGGTCACACCCCCCAATGTTCAAGGCTTACTACTGACTTTGCACTCAAGGATCACCCCGACTTTGTCTCCTGTGGCCCCAGGTAAATTGAGTTTGAGATCCCTGACTTATGTATTCTTGTATGGAATTAAAAACATGGCATATTATATATTATAATAATATATAATAACTGGTTTTTAATGATTTACTATTAACATGTAAAAAGACTATATAGCTATATTAATAACCATATAATGTAACTGAAACTTGGCCAGATTCTCATGTATCACTACATAAGAAACACAGAATAATCAAACTCAAAAGGTGGTTCAGAAATACAGTTCAGCAGATTGGGGTTATTGGATTAGCACAATTCTGATTCACAGAGTATGTTTGACTATAAAAAATTAATTGAGGGATGGGGGCAGAGTGGTTGCCTTTAGACAATTGACCTGGGTTTAATCATTGGCATCACATATGGTCCCCTGAGCACCATCAGGAGTAAACCTAGTGTAGAGTTAGGAATAATCTTTGAGCACCACCATGTCTGGCTCAAAAACAAAACAAAAAAAAAATTAAGATAGGAACGAGTGAGTGAGTAAGAAATGGCTGACTGTGGGGATTGCCAGGTGAAGTGCTGATTGCTCCACCTGCAGAGTCTCCACCCCGCTGTGCTTCTTCTGAGGAAACTGAGGACCTGAAGGGAGCCCTGTCCTACTCTTCTCTGTCTTTCCTGAACTCTGGAAGCTCTCCTCAGAGCCCTGGGAAGCGAACCCCAAAAAAACTGCATTCTGAAGCTACCCATCGAGCGAGCGAGTGAGTAAGAAATAGCTGACTGTGGGGACTGCCAGGTGGAGTGCTGATTGCTCCACTTGCGGAGTCTTCACCCTGCTGTGCTTCTTCTGGGGAAACTGAGGACTTGAAGGGAGCCCTGTCCTGTGCTTCTCTGTCTTCTCTGAATTCTTTTTTTCTTCTTCTTTATTTGAACATCTTGATTACTTAAATGATTGTGATTATGTTTAAGTCATGTAAAGAACACCCCCTTCACCAGTGCAAAATTCCCACCACCAATGTCCCAAATCTCCCTCCATCCCACCCCACCCCCACCTGTACTCCAGACAGGCTTTCCAGTTCCCTCATTCATTCACATGATTATGGTAGTTCTCTGTGTAGTTATTTCTATAGCTGTACTTACTCACCAGTCTTTGTGGTGAGCTTCATGGAGTGAGCTGGTGTTCCAACCATCCTCTCATTGTCTCTGAGGATTGTTACAAGACTGACTTTTATTTTCCTTAAAACCCATAAATGAGTGAGACCATTCTGTGTCTCTCTCTCTTCCTCTGACTTATTTCACTCAGCATGATAGATTCCATGTACATCCATGTATAGGAAAATTTCATGACTTCATCTCTCCTGATGGCTGCATAATATTCCATTGTATATATGTACCACAGTTTCTTTAGCCATTCGTCTGTTGAAGGGCATCTTGGTTGTTTCCAGAGCCTGGCTATTGTGAATAGTGCTGCAATAAATATAGGTGTGAGGAAGGGGTTTTTGTATTGTATTCTTGTGTTCTTAGGGTATATCCTTAGGACTGGAATAGCTGGGTCGAATGGGAGCTCAATTTCCAGATTTTGAAGGAAACTCCATATCGCTTTCCATAGAGGCTGTACTAGATGGCATTCCCACCAGCAGTGGATAAAAGTTCCTTTCTCTCCACATCCCCGCCAGCACTGATTGTTCTCATTCTTTGTGATGTGTGCCAATCTCTGCGGTGTGAGGTGGTATCTCATCATTGTTTTGATTTGCATCTCCCTGATGATTAGTGACAAGGAGCATTTTTTCATGTGCCTTTTGGCCATTTGTATTTCTTTTGTATCAAAGTGTTTGTTCATTTCTTCTCCCTATTTTTTTGATGGGATTAGATTTTTTTTCTTGTAAAGTTCTGTCAATGCCCTGTATATTTTGGCTATTAGCCCCTTATCTGAAGAGTTTTGGGTGAATAGTTTCTCCCACTCAGTGGGTGACTCTTGTATCCTGGGCACTATTTCTTTTGAGGTGCAGAAGCTTCTCAGTTTAATGTATTCCCATCTGTTGATCTCTGCTTCCACTTGTTTGGAAAGTGCAGTTTCCTCTTTGAAGATGCCTTTAGTCTCAATGTCATGGAGTGTTTTACCTACGTGTTGTTCTCTATACCTTATGGTATCTGGTCTGATATCAAGGTCTTTAATCCATTTGAATTTTACCTTCGTACATGATGTTAACTGGGGGTCTATGTTCGCTTTTTTGCAAATGGCTTACCAGTTCTGCCAGCACCACTTGTTGAAGAGATTTTCCCTGCTCCACTTAGGATTTCTTGCTCCTTTGTCAAAAATTAGGTAATTGTATGTCTGGGGAACGTTCTCTGAGAACTCAAGCCTATTCCACTGATCTGAGAGTCTGTCTTTATTCCAATACCATGCTGTTTTGATAACTATTGCTTTGTAGTACAGTTTAAAGTAGGGGAAAGTAATGCCTCCCATTTTCCTTTTCCCTAGGAGTGCTTTAGCTATTCGAGGGTGTTTATTGTTCCAGATGAACTTCATAAGTGTTGGATCTACTTTTTGAAGAATGTCATGGGTATTTTTAAGGGGATCGCATTAAATATGTATAATGTTTTGGGGAGTATTGCCATTTTAATGATGTTAATCCTGCCAATCCATGAGCAGGTATGTGTTTCCATTTCCGTGTGTCCTCTCTTATTTCTTGGAGCAGGGCTTTATAGTTTTCTTTGTATAGGTCCTTCATGTCTTTGGTCAAGTTGACTCCAAGATATTTGAGTTTGTGTGGCACTATTGTGAATGGGGTTGTTTTCTTAATATCCATTTCTTCCTTATTACTATTGGTGTACAGAAAGGCCATTGATTTTTGTGTGTTAATTTGTAGCCTGCCACTTTGCTATATGAGTTTATTGTTTCTAGAAGCTTTTTCATAGAGACTTTAGAGTTTTCTAGGTAGAGTATTATGCCATCTGCAAAGAGCGAGAGCTTGACTTCTTCCTTTCCTATCTGGATTCCCTTGATATCTTTTTCTTGCCTGATCACTATAGCAAGAACTTCCAGTACTATGTTGAAGAGGAGTGGTGAAAGCAGATAGCCTTGTCTTGTACCAGAATTTAGAGGAAAGGTTTTTAGTTTTTCTCCATTGAGGATAATATTTGCCATTGGCTTCTGGTATATGGCTTCAACTAGATTGAGAAAGGTTCCTTCCATTCCCATCTTGCTGAGAGTTTTGATCAAGAATGGGTGTTGGACCTTATCAAATGCTTTCTCTGCATCTATTGATATGATCATGTGATTTTTATTTTTCTTGTTGTTGATGTTGTGTATGATGTTGATAGATTTACAAATGTTAAACCATCCTTGCATTTCTGAGATGAAACCTACTTGGTCGTATCTTGATGATGCATTGGATCCTATATGCCAGGATTTTGTTGAAGATCTTTGCATCAGCATTCATCAGGGATATTGGTCTGTAATTTTCTTTTTTGGCAGCATCTCTGTCTGGTTTTGGTATCAAGGTGATGTTGGCTTCATAAAAGCTGTTTGGGAGTGTTCCCGTTTTTTTCAATTTCATGGAAGAGCTTGGCTAGGATTGATAGTAGCTCCTCTTGAAAGATTTGAAAAAAATTCATTAGGAAAACCATCTGGGCCTGGGCTTTTCTTTTTGGGCAGATGTTTGATTACAGTTTCAATTTCCTGAGTGGTGATAGGAGTGTTTAGATATGCTACATCCTCCTTACTTAAATGTGGAAGGTTATAAGTGTCCAAGAATTTTTCCATTTCTTCTAGGTTCTCATGTTAAGTAGCATAAAGTTTCTCAAAGTAGTCTCTGATGAACCTTTGGATCTCTGCAATTTCTGTCGTGATTTTCCCCTTTTTATTTCTAATACTGGTTATCAGATTTCTTTCTCTTTCTTTGTGAGTTTTACCAATGGTCTATCAATTTTGTTTATTTTTTCAAAGAACCAACTTCTGCTTTCGTTGATCTTTCGGATTGTTTTTTAGTTTTCCACTTCATTGAGTTCTGCTTTCAGCTTTGTCATTTCCTTCTGTCTCCCTATTTTTAGTTTCTTTTGTTGGTCATTTTCTAATTTTTTGAGCTGCGTCATTAAGTTATTCAGGTATGCCCCTTCTTCCTTCCTAATGTATGCTTGTAGAGCTATAAATTTTCCTCTCAGGACCGCTTTTGCTGTGTTCCATAGATTCTGGCAGTTTGTGTCTTCATTATCATTTGTTTCCAGGAAAGTTTTGATTTCCTTTTTGATTTCATCTCGGACCCACTGGTTGTTCAGTAGCAGGGTGTTTAATTTCCAATTGTTAAAGTTTTTCTTCTGTGTGGCTTTGTGGTTCACATCTAATTTGTGGTCAGCAAAGGTAGCCTGCAAGATTTTTATCCTCTTGATTTTATGGAGGTATGTTTTATGTGTCAGCATGTAGTCTGTTCTGAAGAATGGCCCATGTACATTGGAAAAGAATGTGTATCCAGGTTTTTTGGGATGGAGTGTCCTGTATATATCTACTAGTCCTCTTTCTTTCATAACTCTTTTCAGGGCTAGTATGTTTTTGTTGGGTTTCAGTCTGGTTGACCTATCAAGTGTTGAAGGGCTGTGTTGAGGTCTCCCCCAATGATTGTGTTATTATTGATTTCTTCTTTCAGATTTGTCAGTAATTGTATTAAATAATTTGCTGGTCTCAAATTGGGTGCATATATGTTTAATAGTTTGATTTCTTTCTGTTGCACATATCCCTTGATTAGTACATAGTGTACATCTTTGTCCCTTACCACTTTTCTGAGTATAAAGCTGGTGTCATCAGATATTAATATGGCCACCCCAGCTTTTCTGAGGGTGTTGTTTGCTTGGACAATTTTCCTCCAGCCTTTGATATTGAGTCTATGTTTGTTCTGACTATTCAGATGTGTTTCTTGTAGGCAGCAGAAGGTTGGATACATCTTTTTGACCCATTTGCCACTCTGTGTCTTTTATTTGGTGAATTTAGTCCATTGACATTGAGAGAGATGATTGTCATAGGATTTAATGTCATCTTTGTAGATAAATTTGCTGTGTTTGTTGGTCTCTCTTGTCTAAGAGTAGACCTGCCAGTTTTTCCTTTAAGGCTGGTTTATCATCTGTGAAGTTTCTAGCTGTTGTTTATCCATGAAGCTGTGTATTCTTCCTTCAAACCTGAACGTGAGTCAAGCTAGGTGCAGTATTCTCGGTGAGGCATTCATTTCATTCAGTCTTGTCACAATATCCCACTGTTGGCTACAGTAACCTGACAGTGGCCACCTTTGCAACAACCTCCCTGCCATTTTTCAGTACTACGTGCTGTCTGCTATAAAGCCCCTAGGCCAACAGGAAAAAAGGCAACCATAAAAGTGATAATATAACTTCTCAGCCCAGAGGAGAAAGACACAACCTGATACCATGGAGCCAAATCCCCCTGGCTCACATTCCTGAGTTAATAAGCTATTCTTCATTGCCCTATGCAACAAAGCCTGCCCCACCATAAACCTGCTGAGAGTTCCGGAATGTGGTCAAGCAGACCCTACCCAGGGTCATAGGGCATTTCCATGGAAGCTGCTGATCTAGCAGAACTTGCAAGATTGTCTCACCCCCTGCCCCACTGCCCACCTTCCTTATTTGGGAAATGATTTACTTTCTTTGTTCCACCTAACCTATACTGGGTTTATACCTTATTTGGAATAATGAAATAGTTTGCCCGCCAAAAGAATGATTGACATTGCCTTTTGCCTGCCTCCCTTACCTTGTCTATACAAGAAGATGCAGGCTCATATTAAAGCGCCTTTGAACAAAGTCTCCTGTCTTGGGCCATTTATTACTAACCTCTTAAATTTTTACAGGTATGGTTTTGATCTGAGCTACGCAAAATAAAGGTGCGGCTGTCCGTGAGCCTCTCATCCACTCTCCGCTGGTCGGGCCCCTTCGGGGGGCTTGCAGGACACCCCGCATCCCACCACTGTCTTCTGGCCTTGAGAGTTTCTTGTGACATGTTTACTTTAAGTCTTAGGGATCCTCGTTTGAATGTAATTTCCCTTTTTGATCTTGCTGCTTTCTGTATTCTATCTCTTTCTATGGGATTTGTCATTGTAACAAGGATATGTCTTGGGGTGTTTTTCTTTGGAACTCTTTTAGCTGGTACTCTTCAGGCATGCAGGATTTGATTGCATGTAGTCTTTAATTCTGGGAGTATCTCTTTGATGATGTCTTTGACAGTTGATTCTTCCTGGAGATCTCCTTCCTGGGTTTCTGGGATTCCAATGATTCTTATGTTGTTTCTGTTGAGTTTATCAAAGACTTCTATTTTCATCTGTTCGCATTCCTTGAGTACTTTTTCCATTGCCTGTTCATTTGTCTTAAGGTTCTTTTCCAATTTATTCTGTTGTGTTGAGTTTTTCTGCATCACATCTTCCAGTACTCCGATTCTCTCCTCAGCTGCTGATACCCTGTTGGTGAGCCTATCCATTGAGGTTTTCAGTTGAGCAACTGTGTTTTTCAGATCTGTTTTTTCAGTTTGGAGTTTTCTGATTTCTGTCTTTGTGTTCTCTTCAGATCGATCTATACTTTTTTTGAGTTCTACGAACATATTCCATATTTCTATTATAAACTCCTTATCTGAAAGATTAATCAGTGGTTGGAATTTATTAGGTCATCCGAGCTTTCATCTTCATTCTCTGTGGATGGTGTTTGCCTGCGAGGTTTTCCCATTGTCACGTTTGTAGTGTGGTTTTCCCTGCGTGTTGTGGTGGGGTTCATTGGTTCGCTTCACTTTGCGGCTGTGCTCTTCTGCTGCCTCTAGTTACTCTAGTCCTCAGAGTAAACAAAGGCACAGCAGGGCGGAGCCTCTACAGGCTAGAGACCTCAGCTTATTGGACAGCGACCCCCACAGCCAGAATGTACTTACTCAGCAGCTTCAAAATGCAGTTTTTTTGGGGTGCGCTCTCTAGGCCTTTGAGGAAACCTTCGGGGATTCAGAAGCACAGGCAGACAGGCATAGAAGAAGTTTCCCCTGAAGTCCTCAAGTGAACAAAGGCACAACAGGGTGGAGCCTCCACAGGCCAGAGACCTCAACTTATTGGACAGCGACCCCCACAGCCAGAATGTACTTACTCAGCAGCTTCAAAAATGCAGTTTTTTGGGGGTGCACTCCCTAGGCCTCTGAGGAAACCTTCGGGGATTCAGAAGCACAGGCAGACAGGCATAGAAGTTCCTTTTCTGAATTCTTGAAGCTCTCTTCAGAGCCCTGGGAAGTGAACCCAAAAAAAAACTGCATTCTGAAGCTGCCCAGCGAGCAAGTGAGTGAGTAAGAAATGGCTGACTGTGGGGATTGCCGGGTGGAGTGCTGATTGCTCACCTGTGGAGTCTCCGCCCTGCTGTGCTTCTTCTGAGGAAACAGAGGACCTGAAGGGAGCCCTGTCCTGTGCTTCTCTGTCTTTTCTGAATCCTTGAAGCTCTCCTCAGAGCCCTTGGAAGCAAACCCTCAAAAAACTGCATTCTGAAGTTATCCAGCAAGCAAGTGAGTGAGTAAAAAATGGCTGACTTTACAAGCCCAGAAAGGGGAAGCTGCTGAACTCTGCTGGAACTCAGATGCCAGCACCCCTATCTGCCTGTCTTCTGTGCTGTACTCCATTTTCGGCCTGATATCATCCTGTGTGTGGCTCATCTGAGGATGGCTCGCCTTCCCTGGAGCCTTCCCTGGAGGTGAGTTTACAAGTCCAGAAAGGATGGAGCCAGAGGAGCATGGCTGCTCTGCTTTGCTTCCTGGCCGTGCACTTCATTTAACCAATGAATACAACCGTAACACATAAAAAAACCCACAATACAAGTGTGACAATGGGAAAACAACACAGGCCAGCGCCAGACATAGAGAATGATGATGGCAACTGTGATGACTTGAACATGACCAACCAACTAGTCAGTCTCTCAGATAAGGAGTTTAGAGTCGCAATATGGAAGATGTTCAAAGAACTCAAAGAAAGTATAGAAGAGAACACCAATAAGAATCAAGAGAATATGAAGATAGAAATCAGAAAACTCCAAACTGAAATTTCAGGTCAAATAACAGGTCTGAAAAACTCAGTAGATGAATTGAAGAAAAACATGGTTGAGCTTTCCCATGGGTTAACAGCAGCTGAGGATGGAATTAGTACCCTGGAAGATGAAATGAATAACAATTCCATACAGCAGAAGAAATTGGAAAAAAGCCTTAAAGCAAATGATCAAACAATGGAAAAATTACTCAAAGAATGGGAACAGATGAAAATAAAAGTCTATGATAAGCTCAACAGAAACAACTTAAGAATCACTGGAGTCCCAGAGACCCAGGAAGAAAATCTCCAGGAAGAATCAAAGGTCAAGAACATCATTAAAGAGAAACTACCAGAGCTAATGAATACATGTGATCAAATCCTGCATGCCCGAAGAGTACCAACTAAAATAAACCCCAGAAAAAAAACACCCCAAGACACATCCTAGTCACAATGATGAATCCCACAGATAGATACAGAATTCTGAAAGCAGAAAAATCTAAAAGAGAAATTACATTCAAGGGAAAATCCTTGAGATTTCCTGTCACTGGAAACACTCAAGGCCAGAAGGCAGTGGTGGGACATAGTGACAAAACTCAATAAAATAAATGCTTCGCCTAGAATAGTGCACCCAGCAAAACTCACTTTCAGGTTTGAAGAAACAATACATGGTTTCACAGACAAAAAACAGCTCAGAAACTTTACAGACTCAAAACCATTCTTAAAAGAAAAACTGAACGGCCTACTTTAAGACAAGACTGACCAACAGACACACCAAACTTGGATATAAAGATGGCACTAACTCCCAGGACAAGTCTTTCTCTCAACGTCAATGGACTAAATGCACCACTTAAGAGACACAGAGTGGCTAAATGGATCAAAAAACTCAATCCAACCTTCTGCTGCCTACAAGAAATGCACCTGGATAGTCAGAACAAACATAGACTCAAAATAAAAGGCTGGAGGAAAATCATACAAGCAAACAACACCCATAAAGAAGCTGGAGTGGCCATACTAGTATCAGATGATGCAAACTTTATACTTAGGAAAGTTGTAAGGGACAAAGATGGACATTTTGTATTAATCAAGGGATACGTACAGCTGGAAGAAATCACTCTCCTAAACATATATGCACCGAATGAGGGGCCAGTAAAGAATTTAATACAATTGTTGACAAATCTGAAAAATAATATCAATAACAACACAATAATGTGGGAGACCTCAACACAGAATTGTCAACACTTGACAGGTCAACCAGACTGAAACCCAACAAGAATATACTAGACCTGAAAAAAGAAATGGAAGAAAGAGATATATACAGGACACTCCACCCCCATAAGCCTGGATACACATTCTTCTCTAATGTGCATTCTCCAGGATAGACTACATGCTAGCACATAAAACATACCTCCATAATATCAAGAGGATAGAAATTTTGCAGGCTACCTTCACTGACCACAAGGCCCTGAAATTATATGTGAACTACAAAGGGACACAGAATAAAAACTTTAATACCTGGAAGTTAAACAGCCTAATACTGAATAACCTTAGTGGGTCCAAGATGAAATCAAAGAGGAAATCAAAACCTTCCTAGAAACAAATGACAATGGAGACACAAACTATCAGAACCTATGGGACACAGCAAAGGCGATATTGAGAGGAAAATTTATAGCTTTGCAATCACACATCAGGAAAGAAGAAGGGGCATACCTGAATAGCTTAATGATGCAGCTCATAGAATTAGAAAGTACTCAACAAAAGGACCCCAAAATAGGGAGACAGAAGGAAATAAAGCTGAGAGCAGAAATCAATGAAGTGGAAACCCGAAAAACAATCCAAAAAGATCAACGAAAGCAGAAGTTGGTTCTTTGAAAAAATAAACAAGATTGATAGACCATTGGCAAAAGTAACAAAGAAAGAGAGAGAAACTTGATAACTCGTATTAGGAATGAAAAAGGAGAGATCACTACTGATATGGTAGAGATCCAAAGGGTCATCAGAAACTACTTTGAGAAACTCTATGCCACTAAAAATGAAAACCTGGAAGAAATGGATAAATTTTTGGACTCTTATAATCTTCCATGGTTGAATGAAGAGGATGTAGCATATCTTAAACACACCCATCACTACTCAGGAAATTGAAACTGTAATCAAACATCTGCCCAAAAACAAAAGTCCAGGCCCAGATGAATTTACTAATGAATTCTTTTAAACTTTTCAAGAAGAACTTCTACCAATACTGGCAAGACTCTTTCATGAAACCGAAAAAACAGGAACACTTCCATATAGCTTTTATGAAGCCAACATCACCTTGATACCTAAACCAGACAGAGATGCTATGAAAAAAAGAAAATTACAGACCAATATCGCTGATGAATACAGATGCAAAGATCCTCAACAAAATCCTGGCAAATAGGATTCAATGCCTCATTAAGAAGATCATCCACTATGATCAAGTAGGTTTCATCCCAGGAATGCAAGACTGGTTTAACATCCGTAAATCTATCAACATAATACACAACATCAATAACAAGAATAATAGAAATCACATTATCATATCAATAGACGCAGAGAAAGCATTTGATAAGGTCCAACACCCATTCTTGATCAAAATTCTCAGCAAGATGGGAATGGAAGGATCCTTTCTCAATATAGTTAAGACCATCTACCACAAGCCAGAGGCAAATATTATCCTCAATGGAGAAAAACTGAAAGCCTTTTCTCTAAATTCTGGCACAAGACAAGGCTGTGCTCTCTCACTACTCCTATTCAACATAGCACTGGAAGTACTTGCTATAGCGATTAGGCAAGAAAAAGATATCAAGGAAATCCAGATAGGAAAGGAAGAAGTCAAGCTCTTGCTCTTTGCAGATGGCATAATACTCTACCTAGAAAACTCTAAAGTCTCTATGAAAAAGCTTCTAGAAACAATAAACTCATATAGCAAAGTGGCAGGCTACAAATTAACACACAAAAATCAATGGCCTTTCTGTACACCAATAGTAATAAGGAAGAAATGGATATTAAGAAAACAACCCCATTCACAATAGTGCCACACAAACTCAAATATCTTGGAGTCAACTTGACTAAAAATGTGAAGGACCTATACAAAGAAAACTATAAAACTCTGCTCCAAGAAATGAGAGAGGACATGTGGAAATGGAAGCACATGCCCTGCTCATGGATTGGCAGGATTAACATCATCAAAATGGCAATACTCCCCAAAGCTTTGTACAGATTTAATGCAATCTCTCTAAAGATACCCATGACATTCTTCAAAGAAGTGGATCAAACACTTATGAAATTTATTTGGAACAATAAACACCCTAGAATAGCTAAAGCAATCATTTGGGAAAAGAATATGGGAGGAATTACTTTCCCCTACTTTAAACTTTACTACAAAGCGATAGTTATCAAAACAGCATGGTATTGGAATAAAGACAGACTCTCAGATCAGTGGAATAGGCTTGAGTTCTCAGAGAACGTTCCCCAGACATACAATTACCTAATTTTTGACAAAGGAGCAAGAAATCCTAAGTGGAGCAGGGAAAATCTCTTCAACAAGTGGTGCTGGCAGAACTGGTAAGCCATTTGCAAAAAAGCGAACATAGACCTCCAGCTAACGTCATGTACAAAGGTTAAATCCAAATGGATGAAAGACCTCGATATCAGACCCAAAACCATAAGATATATAGAACAACACGTAGGTAAAACACTCCATGACATTGAGACTAAAGGCATCTTCAAAGAGGAAACTGCACTCTCCAAGCAAGTGAAAGCAGAGATTTACAGATGGGAATATATTAAACTGAGAAGATTCTGCACCTCAAAAGAAATAGCGCCCAGGATACAAGAGCCCCCCACCGAGTGGGAGAAACTATTCACCCCATGCCCATCAGATAAGGGGCTAATCTCCAAAATATACAAGGCATTGACAGAAATTTACAAGAAAAAAAATCTAACCCCATCAAAAATGGGGAGAAGAAATGGACAAACACTTTGACAAAGAAGAAATACAAATGGCCAAAAGACACATGAAAAAATGCTCCGCATCACTAATCATCAGGGAGATGCAAATCAAAACAACTATAAGGTACCAGAGATTGGCACACATCACAATGAATGAGAACAAGCAGTGTTGCCGGGGATGTGGAGAGAAGGGAACTCTTATCCACTGCTGGTGGGAATGCCGTCTAGTTCAACCTTTATGGAAAGCGATATGGAGATTCCTCCAAAAACTGGAAATTGAGCTCCCATACAATCCAGCTATACCACTCCTAGGAATATACCCTAGGAACACAAAAATACAATACAAAAATCCCTTCCTTACACCTATATTCATTGCAGCACTATTTACCATAGCAAGACTCTGGAAACAGCCAAAATACCCTTCAACAGGTGAATGGCTAAAGAAACTGTGGTACATATACACAATGAAATATTATGCAGCTGTCAGGAGAGATGAAGTCATGAAATTTTCCTATACATGGATGTACATGGAATTTATTATGTTGAGTGAAATAATTCAGAGAGAGAGAAAGACGCAGAATGGTCTCACTCATCTATGGGTTTTAAGAAAAACGAAAGACATTCTTGCAATAATAACTTTCAGACACGAAAGAGAAAAGAGCTTGAATTTACAGCTCACCTCATGATGCTCACCACAAACAGGCATGAGTTTAGTTAGAGAAATAACTACATTTTGAACTATTCTAATAAAGAGAATGTACGAGAGAAATAGAAAACCTGTGTAGAGTACAGGCAGGGGTTGGGTGGGGAGGAGGGAGATTTGGGACACTGGTGATGGGAATGTTGCACTGGTGATCGGTGGTGTTCTTTACATGACTGAAACCCAAACACAATCATGTATGTAATAAAGTTGTTTAAATAAAAAAATTAAGATAATAAGAAATAATTGAAGTCCAATTATATACTTTGAATATTCTAGTAATTAGTAGAAAAATCAAAATGGGAGAGAAAAATTAGCCAAAGGATGGGAATATTTTTGTTGTTGTTGTTTGTTTTTGTTTTTGGGCCACACCGGGTAATGCTCAGGGGTTACTCCTGGCTATGTGCTCAGAAGTTGCTCCTGGCTTGGGGGACCATATGGGACACCGCGGTCCGTCCAAGGCTAGCGCAGGCAAGGCAGGCACCTTACCTTTAGCGCCACCGCCCGGCCCCAAAGGATGGGAATATTTTATGCTTTGTGAATGTTGCATGGGATCCCAAGCACTGCCATAAGTGTCACCATCTAATGCTGTGTGTGTCCCCAAAACCAAAAAAGGGAAAGAACAATGATTTAATAAAGTTAAATTAAAGGCGGCTCTTCCTTTTTTTTTTTTCTGTTTTTTTGTTTTTTTGTTTTTTTGGGTTTTTTTGGTCACACCTGGCAGCTCTCAAGGATTACTCCAGGTTCTACGCTCAGAAATCGCTCCTAGCAGGCTCGGGGGACCATATGAAATGCTGGAATTCAAACCACCGTCCTTCTGCATGCAAGGCAAACACACTATTTCCATGTTATCTCTCCGGCCCCTTCCTTTCCTTTTTTATCTACCACATTTCACCACATGATTGCAGGACACTATTTTAAGTAATGCTGGCACAAATTTTTAAGTTTCACAAAATAGTTTCACCCATTTTTGGTAGGGGTAAGGACATAAAATCTATAGTGATTATGCAGTGAAGTGTGACACCTAAGTCAATCTTTCTTTTTTTTTTTTTCCTTCTAAGTCAATCTTTCAAACCCCATTAGAACTCTTGCTTCCCTAGAAGAATTTCCCTGTTTGTTTTTGCTTGACTTGCTTCATTTTGGGGGGTGAGGATGTGGGGACCCACATACAGAGATGTTCAGGAGCTACTCTGGACAGGTCTTTTAGAGAAGTGCTTGGGGGAGAAAGATGGAACCTTAACCTCCTACATGCAAACCCACTCTCCAGCCCATTGAACATCTCTCCTGCCTCGAGCATTGATCCATTTCCTTTTTCTTGTCCTGTTAGAACTTCAGTAAGCAAGACCCAAATCATAAATTTTTCAAATTGCTCATTGCATTTATTGTTCTCCCTGTAGAATTCTTGGGGAGGGGCAATCTCTGTTGGGCATAGAGTGCCTATAAAATGAGCCAGTCATTTGTGCCCAAGAATGCAACACAATAAACGCACAGCTAACAATCTGTACAAAATAACAAAAAGTGTGTGAGTAATTCTTTTTGTACATCATAGGTCTTAATAACAGAGAGATACGTGCTCTTTGCCACATAGAGAGAAAGCATTGCAGTTCCACTAAAAACAAGCAGTAGGGTGGAGACAGAGATCAGGCCTGTCATCTAGTGGTGGTTTGGGGGTATAGCGAGAATGATTCTTAGCTGGGCAGCCCTCTCTGCTAGCAACCTTTCCTGCACCTGTTCTGTCTACTTTCCTGCATTAGGACCACGTGCTGTTTGTTCTTTTTGTTGTTGTTTATTTTGGTCCACACCCTGTGGTGCTCAGGGGTAAATCCAAGCTCTGAACTCAGGAATTACTCCAGGTGGACTCCTTGGATGTGAACGATTGAACTTCACACAAGGGCAAGCACCTTACCGTCTCTACTAACTCTTCGGCCAACGACATGCTATTCTTACAGAGGAATGACTTAAAACAAAAATAAAATAGAAACAACCATTACTAACGTGACAAATTCTAACAGTGAACTCTTAATGAAAATAAGGGGGGGGGCAGAGAGCATGGAGTAGGGCTTTCGCCTTGCATGCAGAGAGTCCGGTGGTTCGAATACGGGCATCCCAAATGGTCTCCCCAGCCTGCCAGGAGCGATTTCTGAGCATAGAGCCAGGAATAACCCCTGAGCGCTGCTGGGTGTGACTCCCCCTCCAAAATAAAAAGAAAATAAGAAAATAAGATGGGAAGGGTAGGCATGGTACTTTCCCATCATTTTGGAAACTAGTATCTCTCTGCCAGACTTTTTCTTTTATTTTTCTTTTTTTTTTTTTTTGTTTTTTGTTTTTTTGGCCACACCTGGTGAAGCTCAGGGGTTACTCATGGCTATGCTCTCAGAAATCGCTCCTGGTTTTGAGGGACCATATGGGATGCCAGGAGATGGAACCATGGTCCGTCCTAGGCTAGTGCGAGCAAGGCAGACATCTTACAGCTTGCGCCACCGCTCTGGCCCCTCTGCCCAGACTTTTTCTATGGCTGGTTTGGGTTTTTAAAAAAGGCAGAACAACTCCCCCAAGACTGTTGGTTTTATCTAAATATAATTACGGACTTTATTATATCAGGCTTCCACTGAGTACAATCTATCTATGGAATTTGACCTTATTCATTCCATTCCTATCTTTGTTTTCTAATTCTGGTTTAATTTGTTCACTCATTTTACACACAGATAGCCAAGGTTTAGCTTTGTATGCAAGCTACATGCAATGCTAGTCACAGCTATGCAGCCTGAAGGCACCATGGACTTTAGCAGAGAACATTGACTTGATAACAAACAGCTACAAAATCAGCAGGGACCAATGGCTCCCACACAAAGACCAAGGAGTGTCTGAGATTCTTCCATGCCAGACCTGACCAGGTGGAGGTGCTCATGTCATTCTCACTGTTTTGATCAAATTCTTAATCATCTTCAATCTGATGGTTGAGATGAGACAAAAAAATACATAAAAGGCACCAGAGATTATGTAACCAAAGCATAAACAAGTCATTTTGCTCAGATATTTAGAACTAGATGTACTATATAATTGAGGCCAGGCAGGCCAGCTCTAAATTAGTTACCAAAAAATGTCATTTAGAAATTCTGCTGAAATACTATTCAAAGAGAACAAAAAGGCAGGTGTTGTAGATTGTATTACTATCCTATATAATTCCCTTTATTATTCCTGTGATGTTATATCTCCCTCCACCCCATGGCATTAGGGTTGGCCACAGAGTTGGCTAGGCCTGATGAAATTGATTGAAGTGCAACGTGACTCCTGAAAATGAAGGCTTGAAGATCTTCCTTGGGATCCCAAGTTACCCTTTTCCTTCCCACAGTGCATGCCTGTTCTAGGTACAGATTCCTTTTCCAGTGCAGTCCCAGGATGAAGATGTGCAGCTAAGATGACTAGTGAGCAGACTGGAATGTGCATAAGAAATATGGTTAAGATGTTTGCTTTGTATGTGGGTTCTCAGTACCACATCTAGAACACCAAGCACCATCAGGAATGAACCCTGAGCATCTCTGGGTGTAACATTTTTTAAAGGTAGAAGAAAAAAACTTGTGTGCTTTTAAGTTTCTAAGACAGGAGGGTTACTATTTCACATGACCTAACAAGAATGGCCCAGATCACCAACTTTCAGATTCAACCCATGGTCTTTAAAGAGAAACTTGAGGTGCCAGAGTAAATAGTACCATGGATAGGGTGCTTGCCTTGCACATAGCCATGCTGGGTTCAATTCTAAGATTTCTATATGGTCCTCATAGCCATGGCAAGAGTGATACTTGAGCACAGAGCCAGAGATATACCCTGAGCACTGCCATTGTGACCAGAGAGACAGAGAGAGAGTGAGATTTGAGAGGGGTTGACTTATGAACATAGAACTTCAACAGCATCCTAAAACAAGAAATTGAAATAAATGCATGAAGAAGTTTATAGCCACGTTAGCAAAGAAGTCAGTGAAGATAAAGATGATTCATAAGGGAGTGGGGAAGTAGCTCAGTGGTAGACTACCTGCCTTGTGTGGGTAAGGACTAGGGTTCAATCTTTGGGGCCCTTCAAAAATCTGAATAAGCACATACATACTTGATAAAATATATATGTAATTTTTGGGAGTTAAACCTGGAGTTGCTGTTCAGGAGTTGTTCTTGACTGTATTCAAGATTTATTCCTGACAGTGATTGGGAGCTCATATGGGCTGCTGGAAATAGAACCTGGATCAATCACATGCAAAATAAGTGTCCTACCACTGCATTATCTATCTCTCTAATCCCTACATATACGTGTGTATATCTATATAAAAAGAACAAAATAAAATATAAATACCTATTCTATACTAGTTTTTATAAAATAATTTATAAAAATTACTTATGTGCTAATGTTTAAATAGTCTCAACAAATTCTGAAAGAATTACTATCCATAATCTCTAGCTATAAGGTTATTAACATCAAGACCAATTTTAATAAATCATGCATTTGGAAATTAAAATCTAAATAGAGCTTAGGACAAATAAATCATAATAAAAATGAGAGAATACTTAGAAAACATAATGCTATTTTCCAAGTTATATATAGCTAAGGGAGTATTAGCTATATATATATGTATATATATGTATATATATATTGAAGTCTACTCCCACTTATTTACTCAAGGGTCACTCCTGGCAATGCCTGTGAGGCCATTTAGTGCCTGGATGAGCCCAGGCCTCTAGAATGCATAGTATGTGCACAGCCCATTGAGCTATCTCTCCATTCCTACTCATAAATATTTCCATACCAAAAATATATATTTCCATATCATTTTATAAAGAAATTTTACCAAATATTTAAGGAACAGATAAATCCAATCTAATTAAATTCTTCTAGGATATAGAAAGAGTACATTTTTTCAAGCCATTTTCTGATGTTAACAAGGCATGCCATACATCAGACAGATATGGGTAATTAATATTGGAAAAGTACAGATCAATTTCAATAGTGATCATAAATACACATATCCTAAACAAATAATAGTAAATAAAGCAACATGCAAAATTGGCATAACGAAGTTGGCTTTGTTTCAGGAAGTAACACAAGATTGGTTCATCATTTGAAAATATTTTAATATACCATAACTAATAATGAAAAAAATATTATATGATCATTTCAACAGGAAAATAATTTGTGTTATTATTCATTTTTAATGGTGGAATTTGTTGGGTTTTGTTTTTTGATGCTGTGATGCAAAGAATGAAGCAGGGTCTCACATATGCAAGGCTTATTGCTGAGTTATATTCCCAGATCTAAATCATAATTTTAGAAAAAAATTTTCATTACAAAATCAAAGGAATTGAAGAAAGATTTTTAGTTTGATAGTCTACCTAGGTAGGAGGGAGAAAAGTTGTGCCAAATATCATTCCTACTAATAAAATACAAAAATTAAAATATTGTAGACCAAATATATTTCAGGAGGTGCTTGCCTAGCATGTGGCTACAGTGGCCATGACCCTAGTTCAAATCCCAAGCACCATTGCCAGGGGTCACAACTGAGCACAGAACCAGGAATAGCCCCTAAGCACTGTGGACCAACTCCTCTTCTCCCCATTAAAATATTATTTTAATATTTATTATTAAATATTAGAATAAAGTATTTATTCTCCCTAGCTTGGTGGGTGCTGGGAGGCTTGGCAGGCCCCAGATGTTCCCCTCTTTCTCTCCTGGACTCCAGGCCTTCCCTAGGTGCCGGCCCAGGTGGCCAGAAGTGGGTGCCAGGTGGACTCTATAGGGATCCTCAGGCTTCCCGCCCTTTACTCTTGGAGGGAGGGGGATGGGGAGGAGGGCAGACAGATCTTGCACTGGGTTGTGTTGGGGCTGTCACTGGCAACTTTTTTCTCATTGGTCTTCATTTTAAAAACCCCACCCAACTATTTCAAATTTCCCCTCTATGTGTTTGTTTTGTCTGTCTTTCTCTTTGTTATCTGTTTAATAAGGAAGCCTGTAGAAGTGTCCCTCCATTTAAAGTTTATGTTAGAACCAAGTCAAGGGGATTGTTGGACTTGTTCTAGCGTCCAATCACGCCATGTGGCATTGTTCTTCCTTTGCATAGACACATTAAAATGGGAAATTACTATATATACAAACACATTCTTATCTAATAGAGATGGGAACACACAAATCTTGTAATGCAGTGGGACCTTACACCCTGAACATTGTCATAATGATCTGGCTCAGGCCTCAGAAGAACAAGCATTGTCCAATTACCCTGAACCAGGGATGCCATCTACAAAACAATCACGGTTGTGTACAACATCACCTGAAAGCAATCCTCTACCAGGGAAGACCCTACCACTGCTCTGGCATAGACCTACTCAACAGAGACTTCCCTTAACACCCAGAGACTTTCAAGACCAAGCTCTCTGCATGACCCTCTAATTGTGAGGTGAAACTAAAGGATGCTCCACATCATCCTGACTTTGATGTAGGATATGGATATATTCCAGGATCCTAAGCTACAGAAACCTGACACTAACAACATTGTCTGTGTGGAAAATAAGTGTATTGTCACTACAGGCAATGACTTTGGTTGGACAACGTAGTATGCCTGGAGCCTAGAATTGGTCTTATGCCAGAAAACTTTAGGGGTAAGGTCTCCTTGTATTTAGGCCAAGGCTTTTTCTTTCCATGTCCCCTATATTTTGCTGGGCCTATGCAAATAATTGCCACTCTAATAACATCTTTGCTGTGCTCCTTTGACTCATCCTTAATGAAATAATGTATTATGATCAACTGTGTCAACAATACTATAGCCTTTAATGTTAAAAAGAGTTACATAAATTTTGTGGCTTTAGATTGCTTTGTGTACTGCTAAGAAATGTTATAATGTACTACAATCTGGGCACTTGAGGGACAAAGTAATTGTGCATGTGTTTTGTTTTGTTTTTCTTAATTTTTTTTTTTGGCTGAAAATTCAAAATCAAGGTGTTAGCATGGGGATTTCTTTTGATAATTCTGTTTATGGGTGAGTGTCTTCCCACTGTAACTTCACCTTGTCCTCTTTCTTTGCATCCTTGTCTTCATAAAATAAAAAAATTAAAAAATATTATTTTAGGGGCCGGAGAGATAGCATGGAGGTAAGGCATTTGCCTTTCATGCAGAAGGTCATCGGTTCGAATCCCGGCGTCCCATATGGTCCCCATGCCTGCCAGGAGCAATTTCTGAGCCTGGAGCTAGGAATAACCCCTGAGCACAGCCGGGTGTGACCCAAAAACCACAAAAAAATATTATTTTAAGAACAGGACTATCATGTAGGAGATGCTAGCAAGCAAGTAAACTGAAATAAGAGCTGAAATGAAAGAAATAAAACTTCCACTATTTACAGATAATTGGTATCTACATGGAAAACTAAAGAATCTGAAGATAATGGTAAAATTCATGGGGCCAATGATAACTCAAAGGATTGAAGCACTTACCTGGCATGCAAGGCCCCAAGTTTGATTCCCAGCACCACATGGTCCCCCAAGCACTGCCAGATATGCTCAGTCAGCACTTGCAGAGGCTTGCCAAAAGTGGTTCCCAGAGTCCCAGAGCACTGCTTGAGTGCAACTCCCCAAATTAAGTAAAAAGTAATAATTGAGCAAGGTTTTATGTTAAAAATCACTATGCTTGGGGCCTGTGAGGTAGCGCTAAAGGTAAGGTGTCTGCCTTACAAGCGCTAGCCAAGGAAGGACCGTGGTTCAATCCCCCAATGTCCCATATGGTCCCCCCAAGCCAGGGGCAATTTCTGAGTGCTTAGCCAGGAGTATAACCCCTGAGCATCAAACGGGTGTGGCCCAAAAAACCAAAATAAAATAAAATAAAAATAAAAATCACTATGCAATATCAAGTTGCATTTTTGTATGTATAAGTAACAGGATTTACAGCAACAAAAAATAACAAAAGCTTACTTAGAAATAAAGCTAATGACAGCTATGTTAGATCTCAATGAAGAGCATTACAAATCTAATATGAAAAAACTGTTAAATTAATTAAACACAAGACCATTAAACTGAGGTAGCTTTATTCACTTAGTAGTCTCCTTGTACAACAAAAACCTAAGCCCTTAATGCTTCAAGCTTAAGAAATCAAGACATGCAGGGATGGGAGCGATGATACAAAGGGCTGATCACAAGCTTTCCTTGCAAGAGACCTGGGCTTGATCCTAAGCACCACATGGAGTGACTTCGGAGCACTGAGCTGGGAGTAATACCTGAGCACTTTTGATTGTGGACCAAAAACCAACAAAAAGATGTGAAATATTCATAATGATTAGTGCAAAACAGAAGAAATAATAAAAGCATGATTCAACATTTATTGATTTTGCTTGTTTGGGATTTTAGGACATAGCCGGTAGTGTTAGGCTCTACTCACAGTTCCACGCCTGTGGGTGGTTCCTTGAGCTCAATGAAGCATGTAGTACAGGAGCTCAAAATCTGGCTTCACTACAGTGTCCAAATAACTAACACTAAGATAGACTTGGGGCTAGAGAGAGAGTGCAGGGGTTAAGGCATTTGCTGATTCCAGTTCAATTCCTGGAGTCCTGTATGGTCTTCTGAGCAAGGCCTGGTGTGATTCCTGAGCACAGAGTCAGTATTCCCAGAGCATGGTTGGGAATGGCCCAAAATCTAAAAATAAAATAATATAAAACAAAAGCTTAATGATCTTTTTCCTTCTTCAACACTAAACACGAAAGGAAGTTAAGTTCATTTTTTTAATCTTCCAGCCTCACTACTAACTTTTTCTTCCCTTCTTTAGTAGGAAGGCAGAAAAAAAGCCATGCCTTTATCTCTGAGAAGCTTCTGAAATCAAGGGGAGAATGAAGGAGAAAATTCATTAAGATTTGCACTGGAATATTGTAATGTAATCACATCCAGAAGACAAGAATTAATCCCTCCCAATGGCTGACATTGGGTCTGCTAAGAAGTCCCCCTTTCTCTCTCCCTACCTCCCTTTCTTTCCTATCTCTCAGTTTACTTAGATCTTTTGAGTTAAAGATCCTGGGTTAATTTCCAAGCTTTTATCCATTCATTTAACATTACGATCTACATGTTTAATCAATCCTTCCTCATGCTCAGACTCCAAATCCTAACCTGAAGGGCTACATTTGGAATACTATACAGCTGTTAGGAAGTATGAAGTAATCAAATTTGCTTATACATGGATGTATATAGAGAGTATTATGCTCAGTGAAATGAGTCATAAAGAGAGGACTGGTCATAGAATAATCTCACTCATTTATTGAATATAAGAATAACAAAATATAATGTGGTAATAATATCCAGAGACAATAGAGAGGAATGCCAGGAGGATCAGTATATTGCAGGAAGCTTGCCACAAATAGTGGAGCAATGCAGTTAGGGCAAAGAATGGTCCACTATGACAATGATAATTGTCACTTATCACTCATGACAATAACTAGGTACTGGATAAAGAAAAAGTATCCCTTCATTAACAGGTTATCCCTTCATTAACAATAATACAAACCACAATGTCTGAAAAAGGAAGAGATCGAGGCAGGGGTAAAATACCTGCCTCAGGCAGGGGGAGAGTGGGAGAAAAACAAGGGACGCTGGTGGTGAGAAACATTCATTCAGTTTTTTTTTTTTTTTTATCCATTTAGCCACTCTGTGTCTCTTATAGTCCATTGACATTGAGAGAGATCATTGTCATGGGATTTAGTGCCATCTTTGTGTAGAAGTTTGGTGTGTCTGTTGATCAGTCTTGTCTTAAAGTAGACCTTTCAGTTTTTCTTTTAAGGCTGGTTTTGAGTCTGCAAAGTTTCTGAGCTGTTGTTTATCTGTGAAGCTATATATACTTCCTTCAAACCTGAAAGTGAGTCTTGCTGGTGCAGTACTCTAGGCAAAGCATTTATTTCATTGTTTTGTCACTATGTCCCACCACTGCCTTCTGGCCTTGGGTGTTTCTGGTGACAGATCTGCTGTAAATCTTAAGGATACTCCCTTGAATGTAATTTCCCTTTTTGATCTTGCTGATTTCAGTATTCTGTCCCTATCTGTGTGATTTGTCATTGTGACTAGGATATGTCTTGGGGTGCTTTTCCTTGGGTCTCTTTTAGCTGGTACTCTTGGGGTATGCAGTATTTGGTCACATGTAGTCTTTAGCTCTGGTAGTTTCTCTGTAATGATGTCCTTGACTGTTGATTCTTTCTGGAGATTTTCTTCCTGGGTCTCTGGGACTCCAATGATTCTTAAGTTGTTTCTATTGATCTTATCAAAGACTTCTATTTTTATCTGTTTACATTCTTTGAGTAATTTTTTCATTGTCTGATCATTTGCTTTAAGGCTTTTTTCCAGTCTCTTCTGCTGTATGGAGTTGTTATGCATCTCTTCTTCCAGCTCACAGATTCTATCCTCAGTTGCTGTTACCCTGTTGGAGAGGCTTTTCATTGAGCTTTTCAATTCATCTACTGAGTTTTTCAGACGTATTATTTCAGTTTAGAGTTTTCTGATTTCTATCTTCATATCCTCTTGATTCTTATTAGTGTTCCGTTCAACTTGATTTATGCTTTCTTTGAGTTCTGTGAACATCCTCCATATTTCTTCTCTAAACTCCATATCTGAGAGACTAATTAGATGGTTGACTGTTTTCGGGTCATCAGAGTTGCCATCTTCATTCTCTATGCCTGGTGTTGGCCTGCGTAGTTTCCCCATTGTCGCACTTGTATTGTGGGTTTTTCTACATGTTATGGTGGTTTTCATTGGCTAGATGATGTGCGCAGCCACGAAGCAAAGAGAAGTGGCTGTGCTTCTCAAGTCCAGGCCGAAGCAAGCAGAGAAAGGGCCCAAGATGTCTACTGTACTTCAGAGACACAGCAGAATTCAGCTATTCCACTGTTTGTCAAACATTCATGAGTGAGGGGTCATATATTGTAAGACTGAAACTCAATTTTGAACAACTTTGTACTCACAATGTCTTAATAAAAATATTCAAAACAAAAGAGAGATAAAGATATTATAAACTTCTTGATTATTAATTATTTAATAGTGATTAATTAATCATTGCTATTGTCTAGAAATGTAAATTATATTGAAGCTATTTCAGTCATTTTGGTCCAATTTGTCTGTAGCATTGACTTTGCCATTGGAGGTAAAAAAAAAAGTCTCCTTGTACTCTAGCAGAATGCCAACATTTTTGTTTGTTTGAGGACCAAACCTAAGGTTTTTTAGATTCTAATTCTGATCTGGGGGGGCATTTTTACAATGCTCCAGGGACCATGCAGTGCCAGGGGTCCAACACAGCCTCTCTCATGCAAAGCCAGTGTTCAGCTCAGTGAGTGATCTCTCCAGTGCCAGAAAGCCAAATTTAAGGTTATTGTGTCCTCTCTGTACTTATAAGGTCCCTTCATAAATTACTAGATAGTTCATCAAATTGTGATAACAATATCAGTAATAGAACAAGATGTACTATTCCAAGTCAAGGGGTCAGAAAGGTAGTACAGAGTTTGCATCCTACTGAGAACAGTTCATATCCTATTTCACATATGAAACCCTGAGTACAATTCAGGGTCACTCCTGAGTACAGAACAAGGAATAGCCCCTGAGTGTAGCAGGGTGTAGCCCAACTGCTCCCCTTTCCCTGAAAATAAGTCATTTTTAAAATATGAGCATGTGAGGGCTGGAGTGATGGTACAATGAGTAGGACACTTGCCTTATATTTGGCTTATCCAGGTTTGATCTTCAGCATCCCATTTGGTCACCCAGAGCACCACCAGGTGAAATTCCTGAGTGCAGAGCCATGAGTAACTCATGCCCATCATTTGGTATGTCCCCCAAACAAATAAAAATGAGCATATGATAGACAGGGATACAGCTCACCAAGTAGAGCAATTGATTTGCATGCAACAGACCCTTAGTTCTATAACCAACCCCACCAAAAAGAAGAGAAGAAAGAAGAAATGAAGAAAAGAAGAAAGAAGAAAAAGAAAAGAAGGAGAAGAAAGAAGGAGGAGGAAAAGAAGAAGAAGAAGAAGAAGAAGAAGAAGAAGAAGAAGAAGAAGAAGAAGAAGAAGAAGAAGAAGAAGAAGAAGAAGAAGAAGAAGAAGAAGAAGAAGAAGAAAGAAGAAGAAGAAGAAGAAAGGAAACAGGAAACACTGAATCTGTTTTCCCATATATATGTAATCATTTTAGATTAGACTCAAAAAGTGTGTTTTGAATTTCTTAATTTCTATTATGCACAGAAGTATAAATTGTGTTAACTAGGTTACTGAAGCAATAATACAGTGGATAAGGTGTTTACCTTGCACACAGTCAACCCAGGTTGAATCCCTGGCATTTCATATGCTTCCCAGAGCACTGCCCAAAGTGATTGCTGAGCGCAGAGCCAGAAGTAAATCTTCAGCATTGCTGGGTGTGGCCCTCAAATCCAAAAAAATTAATTGGTTAAGTTTAAATAAATGGGGCCGGAGAGATAGCATGAAAGTAGGGCGTTTGCCTTGCATGTAGAAGGACAGTGGTTCGAATCCCGGCATCCCATATAGTCACCTGAGCCTGCCAGGAGTGATTTCTGAGCGAAGTAAGCCAGGAGTAACCCCTGAGCGATGCCGGATGTGACTCAAAAACAAAACAAAAAAGAAAAGTTCAAATAAATGAGTAAAATAACATTTTGTTAATTTACAGGAGTTAGAAGAATTAGAGAGGACAGTGCAAGTTCCTGATTTGGGAAAATAACAAGAAATTTCTAACATCATAGATACAGCACTAAATAGCAAACCTCAGGTAGACTGTCACTGTTTTGAATCAGTAAATGATCTATAAAAATTTAAATAACACCAGGCAGAATAATAGACTCGATTATATCATATTTATAATCATTATAGAACTTTCTGGTGTATTTAGGGTTTGTAGCATTAATTAAAACATCTTCTAAAGTTGTATTTGACTTTTAATCATTTAATTTCATTTAGACCATGATTCATCAGTTGATTTTTTTGCTGAAAGTTATTAGCATTCAGCTTAATGAAGCAGAATTACTGATGGCAAGTAGGTTACTTCCATCATTTCTCTTCCAGCAAAGACAAAGCATAGGCATGCAAGGAATCTCTAGTATTGCCTGGGTCCAGACTCAGACAAGATGTTTTAAACACAATGAAATCTCAGCCATTTGTTTTGTTTTGGTTTTCTGGTTTTGTTTTGTTTTTTAGTTTTGTTTTTCTTTTGAGATTGTGGTTAATGTTTGTTTGTTGTCTTTATTGCTAAGTTGTTTTTTTTTGTTTGTTTGTTTGATTTTTTGTTTTTGTTGTTGCTGTTTTTTCTGTTGTTTTTGTTTTCTTGATTGTCTTGCTTTTTTTTTTGTATTTTTGTTATGCTTTTCTTCCTTTTTCCCCTCTCTTCTCTTAAACTGATATATATAATCTTTAGATGGACTCCTCCCAAATTTTTGTTTGTTGGATTTTTGCCCCCCCCACTCATTTTTCTTTCCTTCAAAAAGAACCAATAACTTGAATCATCTTGTTCTGCCTCATAAATTAAAGGGGAAATAATGGATGGTACCAAGATCAAATAAGCATATGAATATTGAGTAAAAATTAAAAAATGATCAGACTTAAACACCAAATCCAAAGCCAATGACAACAGAATCAATACCCAAACTACAAGCTAGACACAGAAGGGACCACTTATTCTAGTAGCCCCAGGGGCAAAGGAGCTCGGAGATATGAGATGAATGCTGGGAACAGGGATGGAGGGAGGACAACACTGGTGGTGGGAATGCCCCTGATTCAATGCCAGTATGTACCTAAAATATTACTGTGAAATATTTGTAATTCACTTTGGTCAAAATAGAAATTATTTTAAAAAAAAGACTGCTTTGAACAAAAGAGAGATTTAAATGTCATACTTAGCAGATTAAATTGGCAGTATACCAGGACTTTCTAATGACCTAAATAGCTTGCCAAGGAAGTTGCTCAAATTCCCCAACCCCATGAACGTATATCCCAAGCCATAATTCTTTAAAGACCAAGCATTTCTCTGTGAAGATGCTGCTATCACTTTGTGACAGGGAAAATGCTAAAACTGATCTGACTGTTTCCAATGATGAGCTGTAGATGAAAATATAGGGATTGTGTTCATGTGGAAGCCAGTTAAATGGATTCATGGCCATATTTGTGGACCCCTGATTTAGAAACCAATTTTCTTCTCCAGTGAAGGTAGGAGGCAGAAAGTACATCCAGAAATATTAGGAATTAAAAATGGAAATAATGAAAAATTTGATTTGCTTCAAAAAAGAGCCCTATCAGATAGTTTTCAAAGCTTTTATTTCTGTAGATAGAATCACCTCAACAATTTGCATTCTCACCTTTACAGAGAGGGTAAGTGGGGAATTGGGGCCAGAAGACAGGTCTGAGGACTAGTGTAAATGTTTTGTATATACAGGAGACCAAAGTTCAATCTCGAACATCACATAGTCTCCTAAGCACCACTAGAGTGATCCCCAGAGCAACTCACTGGGTGTAGTCCCTGAGAACTGCTGGAGTTGTCCAAAAGCCAAAATAATAACAATAATAAAATTAAGAGAGAGCAAGAATACAAGAGAGGGTATACTCAAGCCATTTACCCAATAATCTACCACATTTTCATAAGCCAGAATGTAATTCTGTGATGGCAGTATTTGATTTAGGAACAAATTATCACTCTCAGCCCTTGGGTACTTGACTAAGATTTATATTGGCTGCATCTCACCAGCAGGAACAAGTGTTTTGCCTCTTTTAGTGGCTTATTGGGCTGTGTATTAGGTATAATTTTCTTAAGCTGCAAAATTCAGATATTAATAAGACACCTGTCCAGTCCATTTCTCCACAGCCAAACTTGGTTTGAGCTGAGCACTCAATCTTCCTTGAGTTATTGGTCTGATGGTGGTTTGTTTCTTCAGATTTTATCACTTTTTTTCAGTGGCCTCAGGCTGAATCTGTTGATTTTGGGTTTCCCCCCTCTCAGTCTTCATCCCCCCTTCCCAGGTACTTCCAAACAATGGCAACAAGATAAGAAAATGTTGGATTTGCATACTGTCCTCAGTCCAACATGAACACTGGCTTAAAGGTGAATCTCACTGAACTTTTAGCACAGATGTGCTTCTGTGCCAGTTGCTGGTGAGGCAACCAGTTCCAGATGGCATCATTCACACTGCTCTTTCCTGCTCAGCACAGAACTGAAAAGACAGCATCAAAAAATGCACTGTAGGGTCGGGCGGTGGCGCTAAAGGTAAGGTGCCTGCCTTGACTGCGCTAGCCTCGGACGGACAGCGGTTCGATCCCCCAGCGTCCCATATGGTCCCCCAAGCCAGGAGCGACTTCTGAGCGCATAGCCAGGAGTAACCCCTGAGCGTCACCGGGTGTGGCCCAAAAACCAAAAAAAAAAAAAAAAAAATGCACTGTAGTGCCTGTGTTCCTTATTTTCTGAGTAGTGTTGGCCATCAGACAGACCCAGGGCCCACCAGATTCAAGGCAAGGGTTCTGTCTCCCTCCCTCCCTCCTTCCCTCCCTCTCTCCCTCCCTCCCTCCCTGTCTCTCCCTTCCTCCCTCCCTTCCTTCCTTCCTTCCTTTCTTTAATTATTATTATTATTATTATTATTATTATTATTATCATTATTATTTTTGGATTTTGGGTCACACTCGGCAGTGCTCAGGAGTTACTCCTGGCTCTATGCTCAGAAATCCCTCCTGGCAGGCTCAGAGGACCATATGGGATGCTGGGATTTGAACCACTGTCCTTCTGCATGCAAGGCATGCCCTACCCTTTATGCTATCTCTCCTGCCCCTCTTTTTTTCTTTTTTCTTTCTTTTTCTTCTTTCTTTCTTTCTTTCTTTCTTTCTTTTTCTCTTTCTTTCTTTCTTTCTTTCCATCCTTCCTTTCTTCTTTCTTTTATTCTTTTATTTATTCTTTCTTCTTTCATTCTTTCTTTCATTCTTTCTTCTTTTTCTTTCTTTTTCTTTAAATTTTCAGTTGTACCTGGCAGCATTCGGGGTTTACTCCTAGTTCTGCTCTAAGAAATCACTCCTGGAAAGCTCAGGGGACCATATGCCAGAGATCAAACCCAGGTCCATCCTGGGTCAGCAGCACACAAGGCAAATGCCCTACCACTGTGCTATTGCTCCGGTCCCTCTTTCTTTTTCTTTCTGTGTTCAGGAAACACTCATGATGATGTTCAGAGACTAGATGTGGTGCTGGACATTCCTGCCCCTTTCTCCATGGTTATGTTTCCTGGCATGTATGATCCCCAGATGTTACCACTGAGCACAGTCTGGAATAGCCTCTGAGCACTGCCAGATGTGCCTTTCATGAAACAAACACACAAAAATCCAAATCTAAAATTATTTGTCTTATCTTTTTTTTGTCCCCACTTTATTTTTTAATTCAGAAGACAGCTAACATACACAGCAAAATTGGATTGAAACTGGGCATGAGTAGTTACATCCAGAGAAAACCAGCAAAGTCTTATCTCTCAACTAGGTTAGTAGTTACACAGCTGTCCAACTTATAATAATGCTTAAAATTAAAATAAATGTTGTCTGATACTTATGTTGTCTGATACCATCATCTGTGGTTATGCTTCTTGGACTACAAGAATTAAAAAGAATATCTTAAATTTTAATTTAATTAATTTTTGTAATGTATTATTATTATTATTATTTGGTTTTTGGGTCATACCCAGCAACACTCAGGGGTTATTCCTAGCTCTACACTCAGAAACCGCTCCTGGCATGCTCAGGAGACCATATGGGATGCTGGGATTTGAACCACCATCCTCTGGATGCAAGGCAAACGCTCTACCTCCATGCTATCTCTCCAGCCCCAAATTTTAATTTAATTTTTTAATATAATTTTTATTTTGATTATAGTGGCTTACATATTGTTGACAATAATATTTTAGGTACATATTAACATAAAATCAGGGGAATTCCCATCACCGAATTGTCCTCCCTACACCTCCATTCCCGTCCTACCTCCCATATCCTCCTCCCTCACCCCTGGGGCTGCTAGAATACATGGTCCCCTCTGTGCCTAGCTTACTACTTAGTGGTCTTACACCTGTTTTGTCTTAGTACCTCCCTTATTTGCTAACTACAGAAGACTGACTTTGACAAACATGACTGTACACAACCTATCATGGGACTAATAAGAAAGATCCTAGCCTAGGCCTTGGCCTAGGATTTGTATAAAAACCATGATCTCAAATTCCAGAGGTCTGACTTTGACAACTGCAAGTGAGCAGAACTTCTGGAACCATAATGAAAGTCTCTGTCCTAGGCTTTGCCTTAGATCTGAGCAAAAACTAAGGCCACTAATTACAGAAGACAGATTACAACAGTAGTGATGGAACAAAACTTCTAGAATTGCAAAGAAAGTTTCTATCCTAGCCTTTGTCCTATGACCTATGCAAATGCCAAGATCTCTAGCTACAGAGGCCTGATATTATCATTCACTACTGAGTGGAAAGTTTCCTGGCACCATAAAAAGACCTTGGGGTGTGAAAATGAGCATGAATGGAGCCTGTAGTTGTTCTATGGCAGTATGCCTTAAGGGTGGAGAAACCCTGTATCTCTTAGGCCAAGGGAATTCCTGTTCTAATTACCCAATACTTACTGCCTATGGAAAAAAAAAAGAAGCACAAAACCTTGCCATACCAGCCCTTCTTTCTTAGTTTTTGTTTCTTTTTCTTTTTATTCTTACTATTCATTTTTTCTTTTTCTTCTCTTTTCTATTTTTCTTCCTTTTTATTATTTAATTTTTTATTTTCTTTTATTCTCTCAGTTATATGATGTTGGTTGTTTTTTAGTAGCTGGATGCTTATTTTTAAAGGTTTGTTTTTTTTTTTGCTTTTTGTTTTCCTTCTTTTTTCCTTTCTTCTTTTAAATTGATATTTAATACCTCTAGACAGAATCCTCCCAGGTTTTTTTCTCTTTTTTCCCAACATAACCACATAACTTTGAATCATTTTGTTCTGCCTCATGAATTGAAGGGGAAAACAAATGGAGGGTACTAGGATCAAACAGTCGTATGAACATTGAGTGGAAATAAAAAATGATCAGACTCAAACACCAAATCCAAAGTCAATGAAAACAGAATCGATACTCAATCTACAACAAGCTATTTCATAGAGGGGATCAGTTATACTAGCAGTCCAGGGGTCAAGTGAGAGAGATATGGAAAGCATGCTGGGACTACGGGTGGAGGGAGGACAAAACTGGTAGTGGAAATGGCCCTGTTTTATTATAACTATGTACCTTAAATATTACTGTGAAAGATTTTTAATTCACTTTGGTCACAATAAAAATTATTTAAAATATATGGTTAATAGGAAAATTAATTATTTTTAGTGAAACAAAATAGTTTTGTTTGTTTTGGGGCCACACCCAGTGATGCTCAGGGGTTACTCCTGGCTATGCACTCAGAAATCGCTCTTGGCTTGAGGGACCATATGGGATGCCAGGGAATCGAACTGCAGTCAGTACCAGGTTAGCCACATGCAAGGCAAACACCCTACCGATGCTCCATTGCTCTGGCCCAAGCAAGATAGTTTATATTGAACAAAATTTACTTACAATGACATAAGGGGAGAGAAAGAGAGAAAATATATGTTCAAGATATATTCAAAATATTCAATTCAATATTCAAATATATTCAAAATATATGTTCAAGATAGAACATGGGCTTCTTCAGAAAGAGACATAGAAACAACCAAGTGAGATATGTATTCAAAGAAGAACATGGACTTGGAAAACAAGTAAAAAAATTAAACATATATGTCTTACACTGTAACTTTCTTTTTGTTTTGGGATCACACTCAACACAGTTTGGAAAATACTCCTTATAGTGCTTGGGAACTATATGACGCCAGAAATTAAACCTAGGTCAAACATGGAATCAAATATATAAGTCACAAACTAGTCCACTGACCTAGTTCATAACTTGTGCTTTTTATATTTTTATTTACTTTTGTTTTGGAGCCACACCCTATGCATTCAAGGGTTACTCCTGGCTCTGCACTCAAATTACTCAAATTACTCCTGGCCAAAAAAAAAAAAAAAAAAAAAAAGGCAAGAAATTATTCCTGGCAAGTTCAGGGACCATATGGGATGCTGGGTATCAAACCAGGGTTGGTTGCATGCAAGACAAATGCTCTACCTGCTGTGCTATATAGTCTAGGATTATGATTCTGATGATGGTGTTCCACATGTTTCTCTCTTGGTACTGTGATGGTACCCTGCTACCTTCTTCAAACAGTGAGCCCAGAATTATTCCTGGGTACCATTATGTCAAGAGCTAAACTCTATTATCTAAAATAAACAGGAGGGACCAAAGCAATAGCACAGCGAGATAAGGAGTTTGCCTTGCATGCAGCTGACCCAGGACGGGCCTGGGTTTGATGCCCTGTGTCCCATTTGGTTCCCTGAGCCAGGAGCAATTTCTGAGCACAGAGCCAGGAGTAATCCCTGAGCATCACCGGAGTGTGTCCCAAAAAACAAAATAAAATAGCCAGGAAACTCAGACATGGCTTCAATAGGGCAGCCATCTGCAGTATAGAAGATGCTGATACTCTTGTCAATTCTGCAGTGAGAGTTCACATGTTTAACCCAGATGATCCCCAAAGCACTATCAAACCAGTAGTGTCTCAGGGGTACTGGTTTTGTTGCACAGTATTAAGAGGTAAAGAAGGTTTGCTAAGTCTGTCCTGGGTTTGGGATGATATTATCTAGAAGCAGTTATTTTAAGGAAGTGTTTTCGACATTTGCTCTTTGTCATTCTGTAAAGTGAAAACCATGCAGGAAGTGGAGCAGGTGCTTTGTAGGCAGAAAGCGTTGGTTCAGTCCTAGTACTGTATGATCCACCACTGACTGCTGAGTACAGAGAGAGGAGTAGCACCAAGCACCACTAGGCGCGCATCCTCTGTGCCCTCCCATGCACTACTGACATGGGTGCTTGGAGGGAAAGTACTTTTTGTTAGTTTGGTTTCTTTGGCCATTACACTCAGTGATGCTCAGGAGTTACTCTTAGCACTCAGGAGCTAATCCTGGCAGTGCCTGGGGGACCTTATTGGATGCCAGGGGTCAAACTCAGGTCAGCCATATATAAGGCAATAGCTGTACCCACATACTATTACTCCATCCCAGGTGTCTTATTTTCTGTATTATATTTCTGATTCTTCCTAAATGCTATTGTTGTTGTTTTATTTTATTTATTATTATTTTGGGGGTTTGTGCCATTACAGTAGTGCTCAGGTGTTCATGTAATGCCAGGATCAAACATTAACCTCCCGAATGCAAAGCCTATATTCAGCTTATTGAGCAGTTTCTGGAAAAACAATTTTTTGTTTGTTTATTTTTTTGAGTCATACCCTGCTGCTCAGGGGTTCCTCCTGGCTCTACACTCAGAACTCACTCCTGGCAGGCTCGGGGGACCATATGGGATGCTCGGATTCCAACCACCATCGTTCTGCATACAAGGCAAACACCCTACCCCCATGCTTTCTCTCTGGCCCCTGGAAAAACAATTTTATATTTACAAAATAATTAGTAGTTTAGAAAACCATGTGTTTTCATGAGCATACCGATTTCTCCTATTATTAATATTTTACCTTTATAAGGTATATCAATGATAAGTAATGAAAATATATGGATACATTAT
This sequence comes from Suncus etruscus, assembly GCF_024139225.1. Taxonomy (NCBI): domain Eukaryota; kingdom Metazoa; phylum Chordata; class Mammalia; order Eulipotyphla; family Soricidae; genus Suncus; species Suncus etruscus. The sequence continues at coordinate 40,426,906 of NC_064858.1, forward strand.
TATCCTAAGGTCTCCATTTTGTTCAGTTTATTTTTTTTTCTTTTGTTTGTTTGCTTCTTTATATTGGTTTGGTTTGGTTTTGGTTTTGGTTTTTAAGCCACACCCAGCAATGTTTTGAGTCACACCCGGCTGCTCAGGGCTTCCTCCTGGCTATGTTCTTAGGAATTACTCATAGTGGTGCTCAGGTGAACATCCAAGATGCCAGGGAGTGAACCTGACCTGGCTGCAAGCAAATGAAAACCCTAGCCACTGCACTATTTCTCTGACTCCTAGAGAGTTTCTTGTTTCTGACCTAACTTTTTTTTTCTTTTATTAATTATTATAATAATTTTTGTTTTGACCAAAGTGGATTACAAATCTTTCACAGTAATATTTTAGGTATATATTGACATTGAATCAGGGGAATTCCCACCACCAAAGCTGTCCTTCCTCCATCCCCATTCCCTGTTCTTTTTTTGTTCTAGAACTCATTGTAGGAGTGTGGGTTGTGGTGCAGTAATAGAACAAATGCTTAGCATAGGTGCTTATGTTGTGGAGCCCTGGGTTCATTTCAATCCCTGGTACATATATATTACATATACATTATGTAAGTATATATTATCCAAATCCAATATTATATCTCCTTGGGCTCCTCTCAACTGCGACCATTTCTCAGCCTTTTCTTGGATTTGGTGACCTTATGTGTTTGGAAGATGATTTGTCAATTATTTCATACTGTGTCCTTCTGCTGCGACTTAATGCTTTTCTCATGATTAGATTGGGGACATGGGTACTTGTGAGGAAGACCAGAGGTAAAATGCTATTTTTATCTCATCATATCAGGAGAATAAACTATCAACATGATTTATGACTTGATACTGCCCTTGTCTGCCTGAAGGTGAAATTAATTCTAGTTACAGATTTTACATTAGCCAACACATCACAAACTACTATCATTTCAATAGGCAGTCATGTCGTCAATATAAAAGTTATTGGGGCTGGTCCAAGTGCAATGATGTTTATAATTAATTAATCCCAGCCAGTTATAGATTTCTTGAAACCAGAGAGACACTACAGTGTGCAGCACATTTGCCTTGCTCACAGCTGACCTGGGCTCAATCTCTAGCACCTCTTTATGGTCCATCGGGCCACACCAGGAGTGAGTGCTGACACAGAACCAGGAGTAAGCACTGAGCACTACTGGCTTTGGGGCAGCTGAAAATCACTTGTGACACCAAGGACCATAGACAAGGAACTGCCACGTTCCCACAGCAGAGTCACCAGCAAGGTGCTCAGGACTAACCCCTGGTCAGACAGGCTCCAATGACTGGGCTGTTCTTCCTGTTTTCTATCCTGCTCTCATTTCCATCCAGGCCTGCTTCCTGCCTGCCCAGGAGATCTTTACATAGTATGAAAATAATATCCAAAGGCAATAGAGATGAGGGCCAGGAGGACTAGTCTATGGTAGAAAGCTTGCAACAGAAGGGGGATTGGGGATAGAGCAATTATGATCAGAGAAGGGACTACTATAATAACAATGATAGCTGGAAATGATCACACTGGACAAGAACTGGATGCTGAAAGGAGATAAAGTGATAGGCATGATACCCCTTCAGTAACAATATTGCAAACCAGAGTGCCTAAATGGAAAAAAAATGGAGAAAGTAAAGTGCCTTTTGTAGAAGCAGGTTGGGGAGGGGCAGTAGGGAAACAGGACACTGGTGGAGGAAGTAGACACTGGTGAAGGGATAGGTGTTTGAATATAATACGACTAAAATGCTTTTCAGTGAATAGTGAACTTTGTAACTGTATCTCACAATGATTCAATTAATTAAAATGTTTAAGAAATTTCTATCAAGTTTCTCAGCCTATTTCTTAAATATAACTAAAATAAATTATATTTGAGTAGAAGATTAAATTGGAACAGTATTGTTTATTATTATGTCAATACTGTTCCCTCTTAGATGGTGATATAATATCATTTAAGGGTTTATTTTTAGCCTGTACAAGGATGATTTTTATTTATTTACTTATTACATTTTAAGTAGTATGTATGTAGTGCCAGGAATCAATCCCAGGGCCTCACACATGCAAGGCAAGCCCTGGTGGATATCCTGACTAATCTCGCTTTACTACTTCTCTCCCCTTCATTCTTTGCTGTTGCTATGCTGTGTGACCAGAGATGAAACACTTTTGGCCTTCATGCATAGCAGATTGCACACTGTGGTGGTACAGTGATTAGTTCCAAAAAGCTCTCCTGCTAGTGCATGTGGGGTGGGCCACGGATTATACTTGGGCCTCATGTTTTCAAGGCAAGTTCATTATCACTGAAATATCCACAGTTCTCTCTGTGTGTTTCTTATACCCAAAATGTTCCTGAAGAGAGATATAATACAGAGACTAAGGCACTTGTCTTGTATGCAACCAACTCTGATTGGATTCCCGGCAGCACATATGATCCCCTGAGCATTACTCCTGAGTACAGAGCCAGGTATAGACCCTGAGCACTGTGAGGAATGACCAAAACATAATTAGTTAATAAATGCAAAACCTAATTTTTCTTAGACCTTTATTAAAAACTTAAAAGTTTAAGATAAAGATAATATGTCTGTTACATTTGGGGGGATTTGGGTTTTGGGTTTTGGGCCACATCCAGTCATGCTCAGGGATTACTCCTATCTCACATCTCAGGGATCACTCCTGGTATTGTTTAGGGGACCATATGCTATACTAGGGCTCAAACTAGGGTTAGCTTCATACAAAGCATGAGTGCCTTAACCTCCATATTATCTCTCTCTGGCCCCTCTACTCAAGTAAATGTAATGGGATGGGGGTAGATTAATAGTCTCATATTAAACAAACTAAGCTCCCTTTAACCTTTTGTTTATAAGCTTTTTTTATAAGCTTAGTGTAGTTAAATTTCAGTTACATATTTTAAACTGCACTAATAACTTTAACATGTTCTATCTTTAGTACATTAATCACCTACCCTCATAAGCAAAATATTCTCAAGGATTTATAGACTAAATTAAAATTAGAAATATAATAACTCTCTTAAACATTCCATTCCAATGATATACTGCTTACAACTCAAAAAGCCTTCATACTTTTGGCAATAAATTACAAATTTAGGGCTACTTACCCCGCATTCAAGTTGGAATCAGCAAGTTAATGTCTCAAATACCCTCATATATCCAATTATTTTAAATACTGGATATATTGTAATACCAAATACTCACAGAACTTATGTCCCTAAATTATACAAAATATTAATACTTTAGAGTTGGACTCTTGACTCAGTCTAAAATATATGCTCACTCAACAAATTAGGGCATAGTTAAGGCATTTCAAAATGAGTATATGTTCCCATTGCAAGAAAATTGCATTGATTTCTGGCCAGAGATTTTTGGCCCAAGGCAGATTCTAAATTCCAAGGTTATTCTTCTAGTACCAAAAATAGACACATTCTCCTTTCAAAAAAAAAATGAGTCACTTATTTCAAATGGGGACTTTCAGTCCAAACCTTTCCCAATGGAGATGGTTGGCTTTGCTGAGCTGGCCTTCCAGGTGTAAATTATACCATTATCCAATTCTTTGCTCATATTTGATTCTTCATCTGGCCCCATTCTCCATGTGGCTTCACCACTTTCATTGGACTCAGTAAAATTTTTCACTGTTAGGTTGAATTGGATAGTATTTTCAAGTTATTGTCTTTACTATTTCTCTCATCTTTAGGTCTTATTGAGGGTCTGTGCTGACTTTCAGGAAGGAGTGAGTCTGAGGAACAAAATAAGACTGCTCTCTTTTTCAAGTAATAATCAAGGACATGGCCTATACTGTCTAATCACATAAAGTTATAATACATTAATATATGTTTCTATATCAACAATAATTAATTGTATTTTGGGTTTTGAAAAAAGTCATTTTTGTTTGATTATTGTCATTATTATTAAAAGTAGTATGACTATATTTACTTTGCTGAATTAGTTTTATATAAGTAAGTGTATGTTAAATTTTTGCTATTTGGTAAGAGCTCAGGGGCATAACTAAAATGTATGGGTAAGTAGAGGGGAAAAAATGAGGAGAAGGCCAGGCTGGGAAGGGAAGGTGGTGACCATCTCCCTGCAATTGGAAAGTAGCTGGCCAAACACCCAAGCAGTGAATACTTGAGAGGAAAGAAAATGGTGACGTTCTAGCCCTAGTCTTCTGCTCCATTACTCCCCCCAAACATACACTCCCCCATGACCAGATTTAGCAAGAATATGAATTGGTTCCTGAGCTTGTGGGATCTTTAAAATTGTGCAAAAGGTTTATGTTCAAAGCTCAGAAGTTTATGAAACTAGAGTTTATTGTATCCACTGTACACTTTCCTAGTCTAGAATCTGTAGCTTCAACACCGTCACTGTATACCCTTGCTTGGTTACTGCTGTGTAATCTATCTTGAGCCTCTTTATGATTGTACTCCAAGAATGCCCTTCTCCATTGGGGACAGCAGGAAATGGGGGCCTAGGGAATGGGAAAGAGGGAGGGGGAGAGAGGAAGAGAGAGAGATGGCTGAGGCCTTCATCTTATTTGTTACTGTGTCCCACTCTCAGCCACACCATAATCTACTTTGACTGGATATGTTTTAGCAAGCAAGGTTGGATTAACTAGTTCACTTGCCATCTCACCCCTCCACTGCCACTATGGCAGTAGTGGAAGAATCATTAGGGTTTCTTATCACTGCTATGTGGAAAGATAAATTTCTGATATGACAATATGCTTAAATTTCTGATATGACAATATGCTAAGGAGAAAGCCTGAATGTAGGTGTCATCCCTGAGTATTCTTTGTAAGTTTGCCTGAACACCATTTACTTTTCTCTGTCAGAAAAATCTTATTTTCTTTGGTTTGGGGTTTTTTTTTGGGGGGGGGGTTGTTGTTTTATTTTGATTTGCTTTGTTTTGTTTTGTTTTTGTACAGTCTAGTGACTCTAGGCTGTACACAGGATTACTTCTGGTTCTGTGCTCAAAGGTCAATCCTGATAGTGCTCTGGGGATCAGGTACAATGCCAGGGACTGAACTGATCCCAGGCCAGTAAGGCAAATAATTAACCTCTATACTATTTCTCTGGTCCCAGGAATGTGGCTTTTGCTGGCTATCTTGTCTGGCATTCTGTCTTCAATCTACTTTCCACCCATTCCTGCCCAGCTCTTCCACCCCTCAGCAGACTCACAATTTTACTTCCTCTCTATGGCAAACTTTTACTTCTGATGTTTTCAGTCAATTTCTTCTGACTCCCAAGTTCTAACTTTCAAGTCTTAGTTTCATTTTCACTTAGAATAATTGCTTTATAAAATTCCATGCGGTAGGTTAACACCTTATTTTACCAAAGCAAAGATTATTCATAGTTTCTTTGTATCTGTTTACAACTTGCTTTCACACAAAACAAGGATTGTATTATATGTAAACCTGGACAGGACAGGCTCAGGATAGCCTGAACTATCTGCCCTTACCATGTCCTTACTGTCCCAACTGGAGGTGGTCTCTGTACTCAATAAAAACCGTTCTGGTAGGCAGCTTGCGGGAGATATGAGGTAGAAAACTGCCAGACTATATACATTTAACCCTCAGCCTGGTCTGGATTATTTTATGCATGAACTTGATTCAGAGCATTCACCTGGGGTTGAAGATACTACGTGTGGAGTGATTTTTCTACAGAACTTCTTGGGAAAGAAGCTAAGGTCTTCTAAACCTTCCAGGAGGAATTCCTGAGTGCAGAGCCAGGAGAACCCTAGAGCATCATTAGATGTGGCCAAAATCCAAAAATCAAAACATTTTCAGCACTCCATAAATCCTCTAGTACTCCCTAGCAGAGACTTCCACATTTTTTTCACCTTTAATCTGTTTGTAGGAGAGGAGAAATGTAGTTCTGAAGGGCCAGGGATCCAACTAGCAAGGCTCATGGGCTATGCTATCCCAGAAACTGAATCCAGATCTTCACTCATGTAAGATGTGAGATCTTACTATTTAAGTCACATTTCTACCCCTTCACAACTTTCATTAAAAAACAAATTTTGGTGATAGTGCATTGCTTGTAGATATAGACAGCATCAAGTGTGTCTCTTGACTTTCTATTTTTTTATTTTTGGTGGATTTTGAAAGCTATACCTGAGATCATACATGTATGCCCAGGGATCATACATGGTATTAGGAATTGAACTGGGGTTGGCTGCAATCAAGTCTAGCTATGTTTTGTTTCTGAGCTACACTCAATGGACTCAGGCTTACCCTTGCCTCTGACTTCAGGAATTACTCCTGGCAATGATCAGGGCAGTATTCAGAATACTGGGAATCAAACCCATGTATGCCTTGTGCAAGGCAGGTATCATACCTACCTGCTGTACTATCACTTCCACCCAAATAAGGCAAGCTTTTAACTCCTACACTATTTCTCTGGCCCTAAAAGTCACACTATAACTACTTTTCCCACACTGCTTGGTGTCAGGAAACTATGCTATGCTAAAAGCACACAGTAGGAATATGTGAGTTTTGGGGCCTTTGCTCTTTGGACTTTCCCCATCTGGAGATTTAATCTTAGATGATTCCTAATAGAGTGGGTCCAAGAAAATGAAATCCATATTAATTATTGAAACTGTCAGTTCAGCTAGGAGAAACCTTTGAGGCTTCCAAATACAAAAACTTCTAGGTGTTAGAAGAGGATTGAAATTAGCATGGTGAGAGCCCAAAATCACTACTAGCACATGAAAGGAAAAACAAATGAAAGATAATGTCCTGTCAGAGCCTGGATGACAGTCTGTCAGGGAAAGCCAGAATTACAATGGAATTTCCATAGAGAAACTGGCACCTTTGGGCAAAGGATTAAGGTGTTTTCCTTGTGGGTGCTTAACTTGTTTAATCCCAGTCACCACATATGAACCCAAGCACAACCAGGGATCAGTCCTGAACATAAAGCCAAAAAAGTTCCTGAGTACCAATGGGTATGGCCCAACCACCACCTCCCATAGACTCCTAATAAAAATTAGTCTCAAGAAGTCCAGAACCCTGAGATGGGGAAAGCAGGTATTCTGTAGGGCTCTTGGAGGCAAATAACTTTTCTCTATCTGGCTTTGGGCTGAGATGCCAATCAGCTAAGTAAGAGTGATATAGATTTTGCCTGATATATGATTAGGTTGGGAAGAAGGCAGGAAGGGGAGGAGGTGGGATGGTGGGAGCTGGAAGCAGAACATCCAGTAAGTCAAGATCCAACACCCACCCTTGCAGATGTGATTCCAGTGGCTATTTTGCATGTGTGATACCCAGAATTAAAGATTTAGTCCCAGCAAGGCTTGGCTCCCCCAGCCCCACAACAATAGCAACAGCTCAAGTCAAAATTAAAAAAAAAAAATCAAAAAAATTTAATTAAAAAATTAAGTGGTCCCACAATAGCAACAGCTCAAACAAAAATGTTTAAAGATCAAAAAAATCAAGACAAAACAAATCAAATTAAATCAAACAAATTAAATTTAAAAAGCCCTTTTTGAATGTTTGAAAGGGAGAGAATTTGCAAGTCTGCAGCGTGGGTGTTAGTGATAGCTAAATGTTTGTTCTGTGATTGGTTGGCGGGAGATGACGTCACGCAGAGAGAGAGGGTTGCGTGACTCAGAGGCAATTTTACTCAATTGGTTAATGATGCGTTCCACTTAATAGCAGCTACTTTAGATGTTCACAGTTGCAGAGTAACACAGTGTCCTTCTTGAACGGGGGTCCCACCTTTCAGGTCTCGCAGACAAACTTGTCTGAAGATGAATCCCTAACTAGCCGGAGACAGAACTATTGAACTCTCTCCGCAGAGGAACTCTATGAGTTCCTAACTACATCACTCCAGACCTGCTTTTCAGCCTCAATTATGCCTGCTCGAGGCTCAGGGCTGGACCAGAGGTTGAAATATTCTGCACAGAATACCCTTAATTTTTTCTGTTGTGAGTCTCTGATTTCGAATTAGACATATCATCTCTCTAAAGGGAAGATTTTACCAACCTGTGCTTATTGAATTGTTATATAATTCAGTCATTTCTTAACCCTTTACATCCAGCTAGCTGCACTTACAATTAATGTGTTTACTGTGGTGCCAGGGAATAAACTGAGGTCCTGACATGTACAAGGCAAGCAACACTGAAACACTTCCCATGCCCTAGTATTTTTTTAAATTTTATTTTATTTTATTTTATTTTATTTGAGGAACAGTTTGGCCACACCTGGCAGTGCTCAGGGATTACTTCTGATTCTGATCAAGGATCACTTCTGATGGTGCTCAGGGGACCATACCGGGTGTCAGGAATTGAAACTGGGTCAGCAAGTGCCTTCCCAGTTGTACTATCTCACTGGCCCCTAGCAGCACTTTTTTAGCAGCACTGTTCGATTATTTCTTAGGAAATCTATCTGAGGCTGCCAGAGCCTAAGGTGCTCAGCTGCCATTCCTGGCTCTCAACTAAGGAGTGACCCTTTGGTAGTGTTCGGGTACTGTATGCAGTGTTGGGGGTTGAGCGGAGCTGTGTGTGCTGATGCACTTTGCCCCACAGTATTTTACAGCTACTAGCTGTTTGCTCTGTCAGGAATGAACTCTTGCAGTACTTTGGAGACATATGTGGTGCCACGATTTGTACTGGGGTCGGCTGCATGCAAGGCAAGCACCCTGTACTATCTTTCAGACTCTCAAAATTGTCTTAATTGTGTCCTTCTTGTACTAAGATAATCCCTTTTCATTAGTGCTCTGGTTATTAAAGTGCATGCTCTGTCTTTTTTAAAGTGCTTTGTCTCAATCAAATAGTTTCCATAAGCTTGATCAAATAAATTAGGGATCTCACCAGTTAGAATCAACACCTTTTTATTTTTTTCTCATTTAATAAATAATTTCTTGAGGCCTGAGCGATGGCACAGCGGTAGGGCATTTGTCTTGCACATGGCTGACCCAGGACAGACTGAGGTTCGATCCCCCAGCGTCCTATGTGGTCCCCAAAGCCAGGAGTGATTTCTGAGTACATAGCTAGGAGTAACCCCTGGGCATCACCGTGTGTGGCTCAAAATCCAAAATAAATAAATAAATTTATTATTTAAGCACCATGGTTACAAATATATTTCTAATTGGGTTTCAGTCATAAAATGCACACACCCCCTTAACCAGTGCAACTTTCCCACAACCATTGTCTCCCCCATTTCTCTCCTCCCATCTCCTGCCTGTCTTCTGGTCAGGCATTGTATTTCTCTCTATATCATTGTCATGGTACCTATTAGAGTAGTATTTTTCAATTGCACTTAATCACTCTTTGTGCTAAGCTTCTTATCATGGGCTAGTCCTTCTAGCCCTCATCTCTATTGTCTCTGGGTGTTATTATTATACTGTCTTTTATTTTTCCTAAATCCCATATATCAGTGAAACTAATCTGTGCTGATCTCTCTCCCTCTTACTTATTTCATTCAACATAATAGTCTCCAAAACCATCCATATATAAGCAAATTTTGTGACTTCATTTTTTCTAACAGCTGCATAGTGTTCCTGTTCCATTGTATAAGTGTACCACAGTTTCTTTAGCCACTCATATGTTGTTGGGCATTTGGATTGTTTCTAGATTCTAGCTATTGTAAATAGTGCTGCTATGAATATAACAGTGCAGAGAATCACCAGCATCTGACAATATCTTTGCTGTCTAGGAATTTTAAAAATTTGGGTGTAGCATGAAAAAAAAATAGAGTGATGGGGTCATAATACATATATGACCTCCTATGACTTGCCTCATTCTCTGGTAGCTGTTCTTACAAAGTCTATCTTTGAGAGGCCAGAGAGATGATGGATCAGAGAACTGAAGTAACGTGCAAGAGGCTTTACACATGTTCAGAGAGCACTGAGCCAGCAGTGGCCTCTGTTCCTGACAGGCATAACACATACATACTATAAAGAGTCTATTTTTGAGGACAAGGATAGAACACTTGTTTTTTTTTTCTGCTTTTTTGGAGGGCCACACCCATCAGTGATCAGATGCCACCTGGTTCTGCTCTCAGAGATCACCCTGGCAGGTTCAGGGAACCATATGAGGTGCTTGGGATCACATTTGTGTCTGCTGAATAAAAAAAAAAAAATTCCCCCTGCTCTCTGTATAATTGCTGTGGCCCCATAGCTAACTCTAGAAGAGGTTTATAAATCTACCTCTCTTCCCTGTGCTCTCCTCACTGCAAGAGATGTACTACATCTCAATACAAGAACCTCAGGAGGGGAAGGAAGGCTTCCTTTCAAGTGCCATGGAGATGAACCTTCAGAAGCATTTGAATAGCTTTGAAAAATAGGCAGTGTGATTCAGGGCCTCACCTAGACCTTTTATTGCTTTGAAGATCCTTCTTCTTACTAACAGGCTGCACTAATATGGCACTTATCAGCAAATAACAAATATTCATCCAGATCTCTGTCACCATTCACTAGGATTTCAATTTATACTTGACAACTCTTTTCTTGCCTATATTTCTTCTCTTCCTGAGAATGTTAAGGAAACATTTCCTAGTGTGGCATAATTGTCTACTCCATTGGAATACTTTATTCTTTTGAAATTAAAAATCAATTTCTAGTGCAAATGCCATTTTTTCTAAAAGCCTACCTAGATTCATCTCAGCAAGACTGACTCAACCTCCACCATGCTGATTGCCCTTCTTTTGTTGCTATAGCAGAATACCTCAATGCTAGCATAGGAAGATTGTAGGGTGTGTAGGGAACCCAGAGCCCTTGGAATTAGGTGAGCCTTAGTTTGCTTCCTTTTGAGGCAATTATAAGGACTTTACCACGCTGAGCCCCAGTTGTTTCATTGATAAAAGAAAGGGATCAGTAATTTCTAACTCTTATGACTGTTGTGAAAATGAAAAAAAAAATCCTGTACGAGGTAACACAGAACACCTCATTTGGTAGTTGTGTTCTTGGCACATATTGAAGACTCAACTTGATCTTGAATGTTGTTAATAGTATCTGTTCATGGTCTTGATTAGTTTATTATGGAGTATCTTAGTCCACTTGGGCAGTTAAAACAAAATGTTACAGAGTAGGTGGGCTTGCATATAGACAGTGAAACTGTATTCCCCATGAGCACAGAGGCTGAACAACCAAGGTCAAAGTAACAGTAATATGGTGAGAAGCCTCTTCCAGATTGTATAGTGCTTAGTGCTTGTTGTGTGGCACGGGAGGTGGGCGGGGGGGGGGGGGAATGAGGGGCACTGCATCTAGGGACTTCTCTCACTTTTCCTTTATGAGGACACCCATCTTCTTCTCAAAATTCCTCCTCTCCTTTCTTAAGCACCTCTGAATGCCTTGTCTCCTAATAGAACCCCTTTATAGACAAGGATTTCAACACCTGAATTAGCAGGGCTGGCAGTATAACCATTCAATTCATATTAACACAGTAAAGCCCACTAGGGAAGTCCAAGCCCTTCTAATGCAAATTATAATTAGATGCCAATGAAGTAGATCTGTCTATCTATGTATGCCTGGGATCAGGAAGCCACTGCTGCTCTTTGTTTCTATCAGGTTTTTCTAGTATTAGCTCCATTTCTTCTGGATTCTGGATATTTCCCATCTCCCTGTTGCTTTATGGTCCTATTCCCATCTGTCTAATCTACAACTTACCCTTCACTAACTCCTCTAATACCAGAGACTAGTATCTCATGTAAGGTCTTTGTAAGTTCTATGATGTTGGCTAGATTTTGAAACAAATGCAATATACTTTTTAGTCTACAAATCAGAGACCAAAAGTAACTATCTTTATTTTTCTATGGCTAAATATAGTCTCCATCTTCAAACCTCCGTTGACTCACTGGTTGAAAATTGGTCTAGTCCATTTCAAGGCTATTTTGGTGATTTAAGGACTTTCCTGTTATCCCAAGTTTAAAATTATTCTTTAAAATCTTTCTTTCCAAAAAGAAAGTATGTTGCACAAAGGAGGCCTGGGTTGAATCCCTGGCAGTGCACAATGTTCCAAATGTAACAAGATGATCTCTCCATACCATCTAAATATAGAGCTTGGGAAAAGCTCCTAAACACTGCTGGGTATGACCCTGGAACAAATACCTCCCACCCATTCCTCTGCTTCTCTCCATGGTAGCATTCAAATGCACAGGAATCTACAGTTAGCATATTGGAAGAAGAAAGAAGAAAGCTGATCTAGCTGTGATTCCCCACTGCTCACTGATTTGGTTAATTGGTTTATTATTATACCATACCCAATAGTGATATTCATATGTGGTGGTGGGGGGAACTTTAAACGGGTACTTGGGGAAAATTAAATAAGAACTGAAGAGATAGAACTGTGAATATAGAGCTTGCCTTTCCGGCATCCAACTAGAGTGTTGATCCCTAACTGGGATCTGATCCCCAGACTGGAAGCCCAGCCAAGTGGTCCCTGTGCACAGAACCATGAGAAAGCCCTAAACATTGCCAAGGTGATCCAAAACAATAACAAACACACACACAAAGAAGACAAAAACAAAACCACATGGTGCTTGCAATACTATGAAGTACTTGGAGAGATCACTCCTGATGAGGCTCTGGGAACCATACATGGTGCTCGGGATGAAAATTAATTTGACCTTTTGCAAAGTAAACTCCTTCCTGGGTCCTATCTTTTGATTTTGGAAGAGGGCAAAGGAGATAACTTATAGGATGGAGCACATACAGAAGTTCCAGGTTCTGGGGCCAAAGTAATAGCACAGTGGTAAGGCATTTGTCTTGCATGTGGCTGGCCTGGGATGAATCCAGGTTTGATTCCTGTCATCCAACATGGTCCCTGGGGCCTACCAGGAGAGATTTCTGAGCGCAGAGCCAGGAGTAACTACTGAGCACCACAGGGAGTGGCTCCAAAACCTAAATAAATAAATAAATAAATAAATAAATAAATTATTAAATAAATGTTAAAAAAAAAAAACAACAAAAAACACAGAAGTTCCAGGTTCCATATCCTACACAGTATGTTTCCTCTGGGTAGTGCACCAAGATCAGCTGCCAATACTGTTGGGCATGCTCCCATCCAATAAAATTAAATTAAAAAATAAAAGATATCCACCTAAATTATTTTCCTTTAGTTCATATTCCAACCTGACTTAAAAAATGTTTTTTACAGTGTTGAAGAAGAGACTGGAGCACATTTTTTTCTAATTTTCATGTGAATCAAGGCTCTTGAATTCCTGACAAAAGTGTTCCAATTGCAGGCAGATAGGGGGCCCTGATAATGAGTTTTGGGAAATAATAAAATTAAGAAATAATTGCCTACCCCTGATGTACCCAAAGACATGAAGAACACATCTCTTTTGAAATGCAGCTACTAAGCCCTTTGGAAATGAAGAAACTAAATCCAGAGATAGGTGAACCCCCTTAGAAAAGGAGAAGATACTAAACAAAACTAAAGATCCTGATATTGAGCCTAGAGTTAATGTGGGTAGGGTGTGCCTTGCCCACAGCTAACCTGGGATTGGTTCCCTGCACCCATATAGTCTCTTGAGTCTTCCAAGAATAATCCCTGAGCACAGTCAAGGGACTAAGTCCTGAGCACAGTTAGGTATGCCCCCCAAATCAAATAAATGTCCTGATAATAATATGAAAGGAGGGCATTCTCAGAAAAGGGGGGGGGCAGGACAGACTCCCCTTTTTGCATGAACTACAGCAACCCAATACAACTCCAGAAAAAGTCCACGTCTACAACTAAAATCAAATAATATGAGCAGATAAATTCTCCCAGGTAAGAACAGACTATAGAGTTAAAAACTCTGGGTCTTGTCTTTTGAAATGAGATTGGGCTTTGCCCCCGCACCTGCACCTGCATATCCCACCACCAGAAAATGAAACAGCCCCCACACCACTGCCCTTTTCCTAGCACCAGCTCCAAAAGAAAATAATGGCCTCTGGTACTTCCCAGGTAGCTGGGTTCTGGCTGATACTTCTGTGGTATTCTCAGAAAGGGGAACAGATTTCTCCTTCCTGTGTGAACAGCAGCCTAGTGCCACCTCCTAAACCTTCCAACAGAAACCTCCGAGCTTCATGGCTTAACCTTTTCAAACTTCTAAGCCACCAAATTTGCTTTAGGTACATAAGTCGTGGACCATGAAGCTGCATATGGCCATGAGACACCTCAATATTTTCTAGTAGTGTCAGCCCAGCCCAGTAGTATCACAGGAAATCTGAAGGGATAGCTACATAAGTAATCTACCAACCTCAGTGAGCCTAAACAGTAACACCAAAGGCTCAACTAACACCAATCACAGCCCAGTAAATCCTTAGACACCGACTTTAGTAACACCATAAGGAGATATAACAATCATTTCAAACTGACTCTGTTGATCAAAGTTTTAATCATTTCATTTGCCTTTGTGTTGAAACAAGCAATATGTAGTAACGTTTTTTGCCTAGTTAGATGCAGGCTATGGTGGTGGGTGGGAGACTGGGGATACTGGTGAAGGGAAGGTCCTACTGATGGTAGGATTGATGTTTGAGCAATTATTTCCTGAAATCACTGTATTATGAACATAATATGATATAATAAATATATAACAATGTTACAATATTTTTTTTGGCTTTAGAGTCACATCCAACAGCACTCAGGGATTACTGGCTCTATGCTCAGAAATCGCTAATGGCAGTCTCGAGGGACCATATGGGATGCTGGGACTCGAACCACCGTCCTGCATACAAGGCAAATGCCCTATCTCCATGCTATCTTGCCGGCCTACAATAAAATATTTTTTAAAAAGAATATGAAGAACTATCAAGAGTCCAAGGCTTTTCCTGTGACAACACCCAGATTAAATTTTTATAATTTTTATAAATTTATATAAATTATACATATTTACATAATGTATAATATATTTATTACTTATAATTTTTTTGTGCAGAGAACTGCAGGCCAAGACAATTTGGAGAAATTGTATGTAACCTCTCAAAAATCTAATCTCTGCTGTTTAGTCCCTAGAGAAGCCTGTGTTCTCTCTTGAACATGTATCTCTTTTTCTCTGCCCTCACATCTCTCTACATTGCTTTCAGTAAAAAACTATTTTGCCTTCTCCTTACATTCTTTTTTTTGTGAGAAAAAGTGATGGGCCTGAAACCCCTGTGCCTAGGAGAGGACTTTGCTTTTTCTGCAAAGAGCAAAATTTTCACTCCAGCTTGAGTCTACAGATTCCCGAAAAATTAGGTGGTGGGATTCCATTCTCACACTGTGCAGAACAGTGAGTTTGTCAGCTTCCTTGTGAAACTGGCAGGACATGTCTGTCTGTGTCTGTACTGTATATGTGTTTGGAGCAGCCTATACCAATCCTGACACAAATCAGCCTTTCCTCCGGGCAGGGGGGGGGGGGGTCAAGGTGAACGAGCAAGAAGTGGTAGCACTGCTTTCTCTAGGCAACCTCCTTCATGCTCCCACTTTACTGTTACCTGCACTACCTTTGTCCTCTAGCTCTGTTCCTCTGAAGCAACTAAAGACTAATATCCATTGACCTGAATAGGTCAGAGGGCATGAAAAGATCTCAGAGGGGAAAACACTGACTGATATTTCACAATACCATGTTGCCACATTTGTAACTATTTACACTTTTTAATTGCTCTTAATCAAGGAAAAGATTGAGTACAAGTAAGACAATTATTCCCGAGACAGAATAGGAATAGAATAGGGACAGGGTGCTCAAAGATAAGAGTCCTAGACATCTCTAAGAAGGGTTTTGCAACTTGAGAAGGGTGTGGGAACTACTCACTGAGGGAGAAGTAGCCTATGTTGCTCTGGATCAGAAGTACCATGCACATCAGATGCCTCATTGGTGTGAAGAAAACTAGGGGTAGGAGTATATTCAGTAGTTGTGGCTCTGTCCACAGGTGGGCTGAGGCAGGGAAACTGCTTGTTGGGTTCTAGTGAAGCTCGATAGAAGGGAGTTCTGCTGACAGCAGGGAAGTAAGAGTAATGGAAAAAGCTAGTCAAGGGGTGGAGATTTAGTAGAGGGGTCACTGCACTTATATTTCAAGTGACGCAGTCCAGTTCGATCCCTGGCACTGCGTATAGTCCCTGAACAAAGCCAGGAGTTACCTCTGAACACAGAGCCAGAAGTAATCCCTGAGCACCACAAATTGAGACCCACAACAAAAAATAATAAAAGAAAAAGAAGAAAAAAGGAAAAAGGAAGAAAAGAAACAAAGAAAGAGGACTAGGAAAAGACCCCTTCCTCTTAAAGTTTCCCTTCAGTACCCTTTATTGACAAATTGAATGTTGAACATAGTATCATCAGTGATGGAGAAACCCCTTCTTACCAGGATTAGTTCCATTAAAATAGAGGTGGAGACAGTGAAACTGAAGCTGAGAGTTGATAAACGTCGAGAAACAGATAAAATTGTGTTGATTTTATCAATGAAATGTTTTACCCTCTTTATTTTGTTTTGTTTGGGGAGCACACCTGGCAGTACTCAAGACTTTCTCCTGGCTTTGTGCTCAGGTATCAATCCTGGCAAGGCTAAGAGGAGGCATATGTGGTACTATGGATCAAACTCAGGTTGACTGAGTTCAAGAGAAAGTGCCATATTCTTTTCTTTAATATTCTTGCCCCTGATCAAAGGGGTGCTACCTTGGTCTCAAGAAGAATGTTGTTTGATAGTTTGTTATAAACCAGACAGTAAGGTGGGTGCAAATGATAGCCCAAAGAATGCAACAGACCTAACCATTTGTCCTAAAGCAGGTCAGTAAGATAGACAGGTATAGGTTTGATAATCTTTTATTAACTAACTAATAATAATAATAATAACAACATTGGTGCTCTGAAGAAAGAAATGTGATAGATACTAAGAAGGGAATGAATAGACATGAGAATGCTCTATAAAATGGCAAAAATCTGAATAAATTTGAAATGGGTAAAAAAAAAAAAGATGGCCTTTAGTCTGCATCTTTCCAGTAAGTCATTGTCACTCATTATCTTTGAGCTCTACAACTCAGTAATAGATAGAAAATAATATGGTTCTGGGTGTGGAGATGAATGGGAGGGGAGCTAGGGGATTGAGGTGGAAGGGGAAGTGCAATTGATTTCCCTGCCCCCACTCTTTTGTAGAAAAAGCAGTTTGTATATAAGCAAATTCAGCTTTAATGTTCTGGGTAGTCCATATGAGTAACAGCTCTTTGAATTTTCTTTTTTTCCATTGTAACCACTGGCTGGTTCCCTTTTATTTGTTTGCTGATGTAAATTTACATCAGTAAATTTATTCCAGCATGCTGGGGTCCAACATCTCTTAAGAAATGAGGATCTTTACCCTAGGAACACAAAAATACAATACAAAAACCCCTTCCTTACACCTATATTCATTGCAGCACTATTTACTATAGCAAGACTATGGAAACAACCAAGATGCCCTTCAACAGACAAATGGCTAAAGAAACTATGGTACATATACACAATGAAATATTATGCAGCTGCCAGGAGAGATGAAGTCATAAAATTTTCCTATACATGTATGTACATGGAATCTATTATGCTGAGTGAAATAAGTCAGAGAGAGAGAGAGAGAGAGAGAGAGAGAGAGAGAGAGAGAGAAACGCAAAATGGTCTCACTCATCTATGGATTTTAAGAAAAATGAAAGACATTCTTGCAATAATAATTTTCAGACACAAAAGAGAAAAGAGCTGGAAGTTCCAGCTCACCTCAGGAAGCTGTGATGAGTTTAGTTAGAGAAATAACTACATTTTGAACTGTCCTAATAATGAGAATGTATGAGGAAAATGGAGAGCCTGTTTAGAGTACAGGCGGGGGTCGGGTGGGGAGGAGGGAGACTTGGGACATTGGTGATGGGAATATTGCACTGGTTATGGGCGGTGTTCTTTACATGACTGAAACCCAAACACAATCATGTATGTAATCAAGGTGTTTAAATAAAATTAAAAAAAATTTTAAAAAAGAAATGAGGATCTCGTTCCCTTTTAAATGGATAAGTTCCCTTTTAAATTTCCCTTTTAAGTTGACACGTCTTTTTGTTCATATTATGTGTTCCTTTCATTTTCATACGAGAATGATCATTTTTGGAAAATAAAAAAAGGTAAGAATAGTGGCTGGAGAAATAGTATAGAGAGTTCTGTGCTTGCCTTGCATGCATCTGAATGGATTCTATCCCCCAGAGCCCTTTCAGGAGCAACTTCTTGAGTGCAAAGTCAGGAGTAAGCCCTGAAAATTGCAGCTGTGTCCCCAAAACCAAAATAATAATAATAATAATAATAATAAAGAATGCTAGGGTATGGAGAGATAATATAGAGCTCAAGGTATTTTGCTTGCATGTGACTATGGTGACAACAGTAGTTCAAATTCAAACTCTGCATATAACTACCCTTTGTCCCCACCTAGCACTACCAGGAATTATTCCAGAGCACAGAGTCAGGATTTTTTTTTTGTGGTTTTTGGGTCACACTGGCAGTGCTCAGGGGTTTTTCCTGGCTCCGCGCTCAGAAATTGCTCCTGGCATGCACGGGGGACCATATGGGATGCCGGGATTCGAACCGATGACCTTCTGCATGAAAGGTAAATGCCTTACCTCCATGCTATCTCTCCGGCCCCACAGAGTCAGGATTAAGCCCTCAGCTCTGTCAGGCATGACCCCCGAATTATATGTATATCTGCTCTACATATACATACATACATACATACATACATACATACATACATATCAACACATTGTCCAACCTGCCAAAGCCTCTGGTGCACATGTTTGGGTAGGGTGGGAGGGAGTGGCACTCATACAAGGGTTAGCAGCCTAACATTCTCCACATTAAGACGTAATGAAAAGGGGCCATACTGACATCACAGCTTAACCTGGGTTCAATCTCTGGCATTCCATATGCCCGCACCCCCAGCTTGCCAGGAGTGATTTCTGAGCGCAGAGCCAGGAGTAACCCCTGAGCACTGCTGGGTGTGCCCCCTCCCAAGACTAAATGAACTGATCACACTACTAACTTCATTATTTTAGTTGATAACACAAACTGGAAATTCTCTAAGATGGGGTCAACAGACCCCATGTAAACACTGATACACTTTTATGAAGAGTGCTTGTGAAATCAAAGAGCTATGGTTGCCTGCTAAAAAAAATGTTTAACAGCATCTTAGATACCTTTGAGACTCTGGAATGGTTGTTCATAAAATCAAAACACTTTAAAATAGTCTAGGAAATCATCTTGTTAGAAATCTTCCTGGAAATCTTGGAACTCATTTACTTCAATCCAATCATTTTGTAGATGAAGTAATCAGCCCAAGAAAAAGTAATAGCCTAGTCAATGTCTTAGTCACTAGACTCTTTCTACCACACTGAAGATAGTTCCAAACAGAACTTTCTCAATTTCTCATCATACTCTTCAGTCCTTCTTGATTCTTTCCTCCTCAACTCTGGGTGTGGACCGACTCTTCCTACAAAATTAAAATAAAAAGCAAATGAAATGTGTGGAGCAGAGAGATATTTCAATGAGCTTTCCTCACGCTTTCCATGAGGGAAACCCAGATACAATATATCCCACCACCACCACCACCACCAATGGCTTTCCAGAGTGGAGCAGTCTGATTATGGAGCCAGAAGTTTTCCCTGAGTACTGTTGTGTAAGGGCCTTTCCCCTAACTCCCATTTTTAGGAAACCAGGGAGAGGATGCTGTGTTATCCCCCATAGAAATGGGAGCAGGAGTTGGGAAGGCCAGCTGACATATTGGTTGCTAGATGACCTATATATTATACTGTAAATATATAATTATATATTATACTGTATAATGTAGCTGTATACATTTGCTAAAGGCCTTAAAACTTGTATCATTAACAGGGTGGTTTTAGAACAACAGGAATTTATTGCCATATGGTTCTAGAAGCCTGAAAGCAAAGTGTATGGCAGGACTATGTTCCCTGATATTTTTTTGTTTTGTTTTGTTTTGAGATGCTGGAGGTTGAATTCCATGGCTTCCCACATGAAAGGGCCGATACTTTACCACTGAATTACAGTCCATTCCGATGGACCATGTTAACTGTGAAGATGCCATATAAGGGGACTTCTTCCCATTCTCTCTCCTAGCTTGGGAAGTTCCTTGGACTATGGCAGCATTAATGTCATTCCTCATATGGTATTGTCCCTTGAATAGACTTCAGGACCATGTAGTACAGTGGATAGTCTGAGACTCCAGCTATTTATATGCTTGGTTTTGAGAAATCATATTTGAGAAAAACTCAGAGAAGCATATGATGATGGTTACAATTACAACACTTACTTTTGGCTGTGGTGTGTGTGTGTGTGTGTGTGTGTGTGTGTGTGTGTGAAGGGGTGTGGTATTTGGATCACAGCTGACAGTGCTCAAGTTATTTAGGGTCTTCTTCGAATCTGTGCTTGAAGATCACTTCCAGAGGTGCTGGGGGACCATGTGGTCCCAGGGGTGGAAACTGAAATCTTCTTCATACAAAGCCTATGCTCAGCCTATTGAGCCATCTCATCAGTCCAATGCTAGGTGCATTTTCACTTAATCTTCACAATGCCCAGAAGGCTGAAAGAAGTCCTCAATCTGCTCTAAAAACAAGAATATCCTCACAAATTATGTAGTACTTCATCTGTGCCTAAAGGGG
The DNA here is from genome assembly GCF_024139225.1 of Suncus etruscus. Classification (NCBI taxonomy): domain Eukaryota; kingdom Metazoa; phylum Chordata; class Mammalia; order Eulipotyphla; family Soricidae; genus Suncus; species Suncus etruscus. The sequence goes on from NC_064858.1 coordinate 40,447,494, forward strand.
ACCAGAAAGAATAAGAGGTTGAGGGACTTGCCTTGTATCATATTGATCCCAGTGTGAATCTCTGGCATTGCATAGGGGTCATCCCTAACTCAGCGCCAAAATAGCTCCAGACACAACTGGGTGTGGTCCAAAATGAAAATTAAAAGCAAACTAAACACATGTCTAAAGGGATGGGTGGAGGGCCAAAGAGATGGTACAGTAAATTGGGTGTTTATCTTGCATGTGAATACCCCAGGTTTGATGCATGGCAACCCAGAGTCCATGACCCCCAGAGCAATACCAGCAGTCATTCTTTAGTATTAGTCATTCCTTAAGAGCCAGAAGTAGCTCTTAAACATTCTTGGTGTGACCAAAAAATAAGAACAAAAAGATAAAATAAAGGAATGAGTAGAATCACACAGGTAGCTCAAATACTGCGAATAGAGTCCAAAGAAACATCTTTTTATTGTTTGAGAATACACTCAGAAGTGTTCAGAAATTACTCCTAATTTCTGTGCTCAGAAATTATATAACTCCTACTTCTGTGCTCAGTGATCACTGCTAGAATTTGGGACACTGTATAGGATGCCTGCATATAAAGGAAACTGTTCTTTATACTTATCTATCTCTGACCTGAAATGATTCAGAAAATAAACTCTACCATGTCTGGGATTTAAATTTATTTTCAGTTTATAGCACATGTTCACAATAGTGTTAATATTTGATTTTTATATACATATCCACTTTACCTTACCACCACCAAAGTGCCCAGGATCCTCCATCAATGTCCCAGTTACTTACAATCCAACTCATCATTATCCCACTCTCACTACCCCTCTTGCTTGGTAATCTCTAGTTTAGGGTTAAGAGTTTATTTAATACTATCCATTCCCTTGTTTTGTTTCTACATACTACTGATGAGTCAGACAATGATCTTCTTCTGATTTATTTTACTTAATATTTTCTCTCCAGTTTCAAGTTATAGCAAATTGTCTTATTCCATCTTTTCTGACAGCTCTGACACACACACACGCACGCACACACACACACACACACACACACACACACACACACACACACGCGCGCGCGCACAAACACACTGGGTATATATGTATCACAGCTTCTTTATAATTTCCTTTGTCATTGGAGATTTGGGTTCTTTCCATATCTTGCTCTCGTATGAAGCATTGCAGTGACCATAGGTGTGCAACTAGCTATTCAAACTGGTTTTGTGTTTGGGGAGGGGGGAATAGATGCCAAGAAATGCACTCACTGGGTAGTATGAAAGCACAAGGCTTCGTGAGAAATCCTGGTACTGTTTTCTATGGAGAATGGACCAGCGGACATTCCCACCAGCAGTGAAAGAAGGCTCCTAGTTCACTACTTCCCACAACTTCCCTGACATTGCAAACCCAAGCAAGGATCCATCATGAAGACCAGCCTACGTCCAGTCTAAGAGATCAAGGCTGACATGCTAACCATATACAATATCGATTTCGCATTAAGGAACGAATACTACTAATAAATAGTAGTAGTATTATATAATATAAATATATTATATAATATATAAATAATATGAATATGTTAAAATATTTATATATTATTACGTATATTATATAATAATATATACTATTATATTTATAATCATATTATATCATAATACAATATGTATTATATATAAATATATAATATACATAGATAATACTGCTCTCCTCAGCAGAGCACATCCAAGGGCCCCTGGAAGTCCAGAATGGAAGGAAGAAAGGGAGGAGCACTAGCTCTGACGTAAAAGGAAGAATGAATGGTAGAAGCACCAGCCCGCTCATGACAAAGTAGCCAGAGCTCTAGTCATCGCTTGACAGGAAGCACAAGGTTTCTGCCCCCAAACTCTGACGTGAAAGGCAGTCCTCTCCCCCTCATTCCATCCTGAACCTACTCCCCAGTGGATCCTGACGCTGATGACTACAGCACGGAGGAATGCCAGACCCACCAGAGGACCTCCCTGCGAGCGCTTTCCTAGCCTCCCGCTAGGACGCTCTGGAGAGGCGCCTCCTTCAGCCAAGCGCGCGCGCGCGCGTTCGCGAGCTCCCCCGCAGCCCCGTGCTCATCCGGGACTCTGAGCGCCCCAGCCAATAGGAGCCGCCTCCAGTCCCGGAGGGCGTGGCTAAGCCTGTCTTCACACGGGGGGAGGCGGGGCCTGCGAGGTTCTCTCTCGGACTGTCGCCGCAGGAAAGAAGGGAGCGAGGTGCGAGAAGCTCGCCGTCTGACTGACTGCCAAGCGCCGGCGCCGCGAGCGGAGAGCGGTTCTCTCCGGAGAACCGGAAGTACGGCTCGGGCCCCTCATTCGGAGCCGCCGTAGTAAACACACTTCAGAAACGTGAGGTGCCGGTGGTCACGTGGGGCGCGCGCCGCCCAATCAGGAGCCCGAGGGGGCGGGGCCGAGACGCGGCTGACGCGGCGGTGGCTGTGGAGACACACACACTCCGGGGCGGCTTCGGGGACCGGCAAAGCGAACCGTCCCGCCGCCTCCGCCGCCTCCCTCGTCGGTGGGCTGCTTCCACCGGGGCTGCGTGCCTCTCCTCAGGCCCGTCCGCCCTCAGGGGCTTGCCAAGCGTTCTCGCTAACCCGACGGGCGGGCGCTTTTCTCCTCAGGGGCCGCCTGTGTGGGGCGAGGTGCCCGTGACGAACGTCCTGGGGCTTGAGTGGAGGCGTGCGGGTGTCCCCCGCAGCTGCCTCACGCGCGGGGGCTCCTCGAGACCCGCCGAGTGATGCGTCCGGTGGCGGGCGCCGTCTCCTAAATTTTGAGGGCCCCCCCCACACCCACACCCATTCATCGTCCCTGAGCGCGCTTTCGCCACCTCTGACTCTCTTCCCCGGCCCTCAGTGGTCGTCGTCGTCGTCGTCGTCAGCCCGTGACTCGGCCGGCGGGGTGCTGGTGGTGGAGGAGCCGCACCCCGAAACCTAACCCCGCCATGGGGGTGAACGCCGTGCATTGGTTCCGCAAGGGGCTGCGCCTGCACGACAACCCCGCGCTGAAGGAGTGCATCCAGGGCGCCGACACCATCCGCTGCGTCTACATCCTCGACCCCTGGTTCGCAGGCTCGTCCAACGTGGGCATCAACAGGTGGCGGTGAGTCCGGGGCTCCCGAGGAGAAAAGGGTTTCGGGCTTTGAATGACAGGAGGGACTCGGGGGTGCTGTGCGCGGGGTGCGATGGGGAAGTGGCGTGGCATGGGGAGACTGTGCAACGGGGTGAGCAGGGCTTGCCCCCTGCCACCTCCCAGGGAGATGGTGGGGTTCCACTGAACCCCAGCTCGAGGGTGCCTGGCCCAGGTAAGTTGTGTCTCTGTGTGACACACACACACACACCCAGGTAAGTTATGTCTCTGTAACACACACACAACACACACACACACACACACACACACACACACACACACACACGAGAAACTTCTCCCCCACTTCTCCCCACCCGGATTTTGTGGCGCAGTTGAAGTTTTAACACCCGCCCGAATCTCTTCAGTGACCCCTGGACTGACTTCCTTCGCCTCTTTTTTTCATGAGTTTTCTTCCTTCCCAAAGGACTTGGAGCTTCTGAATGGTTGCCATTCTGCCTGTCTTAGGTTAACTCCCATTCGGAGGGAAATCATTCATTCAGTCATTCATTTCCGTGACTGTCCGTCCCTTGCTTCCAAATCTAGTTCGGCTTCCACCTGGAGGTTGCCGGAGGAAAAGCAAGGGAAATTTTGCACGATCTGATTTCTTCCTCGCCGGACGCTTTTTTTTTTCCTCTTCGACTCCTCCTTGTGGTGGACTAGACAAAGCGCAGTTCTTTCTAGGCAAAGTCAAAACCTTCTAGGGAATCGGAGCACTCACTGCATGAAATCTTAGAGCTGTTTTCTCTGATCTTTCCCTGAAAAACTGAGCTGGCCAGACTATTCCCGGCCCCTTGCAGCGAAGGAACGTGCTTTTTTTTTTTTTTTTAAGTAGATGGGCAGTTGATCACCTGTTTTATGGAAACTGGGGAATTATAACAGTGAATGAAACAAATGCAGGTCTAATTCCAGACCAAGTCCCAGGAAATAAAATAGGTAGTATTTACTATAGCAAATACTGTAGAAGAAAAGAGAGTAGGTTAAAAAAGAAAAATACAAGGGAAGGGACCAGTGAAATAGTACAGTGGGTGCCTTGAATGCAGATGACCCTAGTTGGATCCCTTGCTTTGCATATGGCCCTTTGAGCACTGCCAGAAGCGATCCCTGAACACTTAACCAAAACCAAATAAATCAAAAGCAAACAGAAATAATACAGGGGGGGGAGGTGCCAGAGAAATTGTTCAAAGGGCTAGAGTGTTTGCTTTTTATTTAGGACCTCCTTTCCACTCTCTGCACTACATGGTGCTCTATGAGCATCTGAGAGAATGGTCCCCCAAAAAGGAGCAGTGGAACAACCACTGAATACTACTGGGTATAACCCCAAACTAACCCCCCAAAAAAAACTATTGGTATTTAGGAAAGTTCCTGGATGATGGCTTCCCACTGAAAATATTAATCCATGATTACAAACTTGGACTTCTCAGTTTTCCCAAATTCTCTTGAGAAGGGTGGACTAAAAATAAAATTAATAATTGATCATGCCATGTGATGGAAACTCATCAAAATTCTCAAAGTAATTTTCAGAGAACTTCTACATATATGGGCATGTTTATACACTAATAAAATAATCTACCTAAATACACACACACACACACAACCCATTGGTAGTGAGGTGAAATAGAGTTGTATGCTAAAATCTGAATCAAGAAATCTAGGCAGGTGGCAATCAAATAAGGGGACGAGGCCAAAAATGGTTTGTAGATATCTAGGGGAAAGCACTCAGGGAAAGGTGGTGTGGGATAAATCCTTGAGGAAATATGCTTAATCTTTGGTAGAAGCTACCAAAGATTGATTGATCCAAACTAAGTGAGCAGGGGAATGGAGGGAAGTAGGAGGTGAAGCTAGAAATTCGCAAGTTTGGGGTCGAGAGATATCATGGCGATAGGGCGTTTGCCTTGCATGCAGAAGGACAGTAGTTCGAATCTCGACCCATGTGGTCCCCTGAGCCTGCCAGAAGCGATTTCTGAGCATAGAGCCAGGAGTAACTCCTGAGCGCTGCAGGGTGTGACCCAAAAAATAAAATAAAATAAAAAAAAAAGAAATTCCCAAGTTTGTTAATAGGCTATAGAGATGTTATCTGTTCTCTGTTTTGGGAGCCACACCTGATGTTCTTTAGGGTTACTCCAGGCTCTATACCCTCAGTCCTTTGAGTTCCAGCCCTAGTAAAGTTATCTGACTTTAGTTCTTTCCTATGTTTTTGGTTTGAGATGAGGGAGTGACTACAGACAGGGTCTCTGGGTACCACTCCTGGTGAAACCAGCTTTCCCAGTTGGTTCAGTGCTAGACACTACTGTGGCTGTTTAGACCCAATGATGCCCAATAGATGAAAGGTGGGGTGGACAAGAAGCAGAATAACTATTAAAGAGGTTACTACAGTCCTCTAACTAATAGGGGAAATGACTTGTAACCATGTGATAGTGGTGGACAGGTGAGAAGTAATTAGATGCTGAACATACTTAGAGGGCACGATGACTAGTATTTGTTGGCTGATTAGATATTTAGTGTGAGAGAAAGGAGAGTAGGAATTAGGAATGATTTAAATTGGGAGGAGGGGCTGGAGAAATAGTACAGTGGCTAAGGTGCTTGCCTTACATGTGGAACAAAACCAGGAGTAACCCCTGAGCATGGCTGGTGTGGCCCAAAGCAAAACAAAAAAAATTTTTTTTTTTAGTTTGAGAAACTAGAAAGATAGATCTGTGTTATTCTACTAAGAAAGTGAAGTCAGTTATGGGCCTAAGGGAACTCAGTGGTCTGACTACATGCTTTGCATGTGGGAAGCCCAGGCTCAAACTCTAGTACCACATGGTGTCCTGAGTTCTGATGGGAATGACCCAACTATTGAGTGTGAACCCCCTCCCCCAAGTGGGGAAAAACGTAGTCAGAGCTTTTAGGAGTCAGAGGTTGGAGTTAATCCCCCCCCCCCCCTTTTTTGTTTTGCCATCCAACAATGCTCAGTGTTCAGAGGTCATTACTTATGGTGTTTGTATCGCATACAGAGTTGGGACTCAAACAAGGGGGCTTCTAAATTCACAGTTTGTTCTTAGTCCTTTCTGTGTGCTATCTCTCCACTTTGGAATTCACTTTTGAACTTCATTAAATTTGAGATGTTTTTGACACGTCTAAGTCGCAGATAGAGTTGAATATATCTGGAGTTCAGGATAGATCCAAGGAGAAGGGAGGAGCACTGAGGGTGAGGAGAAGAACTGGGAAAGTCATTGATTTGTATATTTCATTCTGATATAAGTAGATTCTCTACATATTGATCTGCTGTTTGAATGGATTATGTTATCTTCTGCAGGTAAAGCACTGTACTTGCACAAAGGGAATTCACAGGGAAGCCTGAACTGAATTTAGTTCAGGGAACCATATTTGCTCTCCCAATCCCTGTTAGGTGTGCTCCCTGACCACAATGCCAGGAGTAAGCCCTCAGCACCACTAGCAGTGCACAGAAATAAACTTCTGAAATAAAATTGAGTTCATCTTCTCTTTTAAATTTTTATGAAAAATAACACTAATAACAAAACAAAAAACCTGTTTCCTCTTTTTATAATTCACCATTTTTCCACTTCCTTAGACAACTCAGATTATGAATCCTGTGTCTGATCAATTTACTAATTTCTGTGGGTAAATGGTAGTCAATAAGTTATTTCTTTGTCCTAGAGAAATTGAAGTATAATCAGGGATTTGTTCAGAAATTTTAGAATTATAAAATTTTTTTCTTCTCATTGCCATTTTGGTTCACACCACTATTCTTTTTGCCTAGAATACTTGAGTATTTTACAAATAATTGTCCCCCATGCTATTCTCTAATTATAGAAACCAGAAGTAATTTTTGAAAATCACAAATTGATCTTGTTTACTCTTTAAAATCTTTTAGTGATATTTGTTTAACCCTGGGCTAAATAAAATTCAAAAAGGTGAGGAGAGAATTTACCCCTGGCATCACTTTGCATATCAACACCACATTACTGAATAGATCTAAGAGATGTTAGGGCCACACAGTATTGCTGGGAAGATACCTTGGTGTTCTGTGCACACAACCTGACAGCCACCCTCCCTCCCTTCACAGAAGAGTCCAAAGGCTCTAATCATGTTGCTTAATATCCCTACTTTAAAATTTAGGATGTTACTCACTGTGAGCATTTGCCTTACCAAGCACTGGGTTTGCTCTCAGCACCACATCATGACACCTTACTAACCTCTAACACTGCCCTGAGTGGCCCTACTAACTCACAAGCACCATTGAGTGTGGCTCCCACATTTAAAAAATAAAGTTTAAAAAAATACCTATATTATATGTTCCTTCACTTTATTTTTTGTTGGAATTGGGGCCTACCTAGCAGTGGTCAGTGGCCACACCTGCACACTTAGCATTTTTTCTGATTTAAACTATTGTCACAGCCAAAGCTGCATACAAGATGAGTTCTTTCACCTACTACTTCTCTGGCTCCCTCCATTTGTTTCCCATCCTGGGAGACTTGCTTCACTGAAGTATTTGAGCTGGTTCTTACAATGTGAGATGTATCTTAATACAATTACTGGAGGGTAGGGACTTGCAGGTTGAAGAATTAACAGTGAGGCAGAAGAGAGTTATTATTTAGTACTGTTTTGGTTTAGAGCATAGTTCAGTGATTCTGGATTCCCCCCCCCCCCACCCAGTTCAGTGATTCTTAAAGCTCATTGCACACTGGAATCACCAAACAGATTTAAAAATACTGAAACCTAAATCTTTTGTTAGTTTGTTTTTTGTTGTTGTTTTTGTTTTTGGGCCACACCCAGTGACGCTCAGGGGTTATTCCTGGCTATGTGCTCAGAAGTCGCTCCTGGCTTGGGGGACCATATGGGACACTGGGGGATCGAACCGCGGTCCATCCTAGGCTAGCGCAGGCAAGGCAGGCACCTTACCTCTACTGCCACCACACCGGCCCCCTGAAACCTCAATCTTTTTTTTTTTTTTTTTTTTGTGGCTTTTTGGGTCACACCGGCAGTGCTCAGGGGTTATTCCTGGCTCCATGCTCAGAAATTGCTCCTGGCAGGCACGGGGGACCATATGGGACGCCGGGATTCGAATCGATGACCTTCTGCATGAAAGGCAAACGCCTTACCTCCATGCTATCTCTCCGGTCCCCTGAGACCTAAATCTTACCTGCAAATTATTCTGATGTTACTGTCATGCTGTCTGGTTCTCAACCACATTATTAAGAATATTACGAAGACCAATGAGAGTGTATTTGTGTGGTTTTGGGCCACACCTTGTAATGCTGAGGACTGTTCACTTGGGGAGTCACTTCTCTTACTGCTTGGGAGACCATATAGGCTGGGAATTGAACCTGGACCTCCTGCATGCTAGCTCTCAGCCAACTAAGCTAGCTTTTTGTGCCTTCCATTGGGGATTTTAAAAGCTCTCCAGGTCACCCAAATAAGGAAAGTTCAGCTACCTTTGCTCTAGTTAGATGTTTCTTTTTTCCAACCTTAATCTTCTTTACTTCCCCTTCCCATCCTATTTACACACACACACACACACACACACACACACACACACACACACACACACACACACACACACCTGTAGTTGCTTGGCTCAAACAAGCATAAAGAAGAAAGTTATTGGCGGGTAGAATTGAACAATTTAATGGAAATTGTCTTTAACATTGGTTGGCTTCAGACATTGGCTGAGGCTCAAGTGTCTCCAGAATCAAACTTTCCTCTTTAAATGTCCAAACTTATTCTCTGTTGGCTTCTCATAATGATGTCCTTTTGTGGTAAAATCTAACAATAATAGAGCAGTTAAAGAGGTAAAAAACACATGCCTCTGCCCTAGAAGTCGGCAAGACTGTGGCACTTCCATGGCTCTGTTGGGATAATATCTGAATCAATTATTGTGAGACTCATTGTGTACAGGCAGAATCAGCTCAACTGAAATAGAATAAGGAGGAAGAAAGTGGATATCCCAAAACAACAGATGCCTGTTACATAACAACCCAGAAAATGAGACCAAATTAGAAAAACTTTGACCCTTGACTGAGAATATAACACTGGATTCTGAGTGAATGATAGAAGAGGTAGTATAGCAGCATGGAGGCTTTGACAGTTGATTAAAGAAAACAGAAGTTTAAAGAAAAGACTTAGAATAGGAAAGACAGTATAGTGGGTAGAGTACTTGCTTGCACGTGGCTTATCCAGGACCTCATCTGATCTCTCAATTCGCCAGTAGAGATTCTTTAAGTGCAAGCCAAGAGTAAGCTCTGAGCATTGCTGGGTATTGCCCCCAAAAAACAAGCAAAAAAAAAAAAAAAAAAAAAAAAGCTATAGGAAAGGGCTAGATCCAAAAAGAGTGGTTTTGGAGCCACAGTGGATACCACTTATATGGTTGGAAAATGCAGCTTTAGGGAAGAAGAAAAAGAATAAAACATAAAATTTGTATTCTTTGTGCTGTTACAGTTAGAAAACTGTAGGATAAACCATACCTAATCATAGCCAAGAGTTAAGTTTAGGTCATTGATGAATATGAGATTCTGCAACATCAACATGGCCAATGAGGAGTATAAAAGTTCAAGTTGGGAGATGTGTACGTTCGAGCTATAGATATGATAGTAATGCTTATATAATTAATAGGTGAAACATTACTGGATGATATTGAATAGAATTACATCCATATATATACATATATACATATATATATGGGTATATGATATATTTATAAGATGAATAGGAACTAGGGAGAGAGACTGGGTAGAATCAGAGTGGGAGAAGAGGAACCAGGGGAATTCTGTGGAAACCAAAGATGGCAAGAATTGTTCTGCAATGCCAGCGAAGTCAGATTAGAATGCGTTTTAATGTTATGTAGGAAAAAATTTTCAAGATTTGGAAATGGTTGAAAGAAATCAGCAGTCTGAAATGCTAGATGTTATCTAGAGCAGAGGTTCACAGACTTTTTACTTGAGTCATCTGGAGAGCTTTTAAAATCCCTAATGCCTTTTTCTTTTACCTAATGATGTGGTTGAGACCAGACCACAACCATGGCATTGACATCAGAATCATCAGAGACAGGCTGCAGAGTTTTAAGTCTGTTTAGATCAGGGGTCTCAAACTCGTGACCTGCGGGCCGCAAATGGCCCTCCATATAACATTTTGTGGCCCTGCCCTAGAGGAATCTTTTTCTGTTTTGTTTTGTTTTAGTTGTTTGGGTCACACACACACACACACACACACACACACACACACACACCAATATTCAAGGCTTACTACTGACTTTGCACTCAAGGATCACCCCGACTTTGCCTCCTGTGGCCCGCAGGTAAATTGAGTTTGAGACCCCTGGTTTAGATAATTACAATATGCAGTCAACCTTGAGGATTACTAAAATGGTCCCTTTAGGAGTTTCATTATTCTGATTTAGGAAGTGCAACTTTGCCCTTGATTGACTAAACTATTTTACAACTCTGTAAAAGAGAAAACAGTAAAATCATAGTAATCTGGTAACAAAACAACTGTTTCCTGCTTACATCAATGAAATTATTCTTCATGCCATGCAAATGTTTTTTATAGTATAACAATAGAAATCTATTTAAGTCAGAATTTCATTTGAACTGATTTTAAAATGTTACTGGTTTCATTAATGAAATAAATAAAAATCTTTGCCATATTTATTTTATGTTTGGATAATAATTGTGATTTTTTTTTTTTTTTTTTTGGCCACAGCCAGCAGTGCTCAGGTGTTACTCCTGACTCTGAAATTTCTGGCTCAGAAATCACTCCTGTCAGGCTTGGACCATATGGGATGCTGGGGATCAAACCTGGGTCGGTCATGTGCAAGGCAAATGCCCACCCTACCCACTGTGCTATTGCTCTGGCCCGATAATTTTGATCTTACATTTGAAAATTACACTGTAACAAAGGCCTTTGATAAACTGAGAAAGCAGTGTTGATGTACATTTAAGGACGGAGTTAAGATTGTATAAGTTTACTGAAAGTATGTGCAAACAGTATATGAGAGAAACTGGAGGTTTTTATGGGAAAGGCAAGATAAACTTGGATGCGTTCATTCTGGGTAGGCTGAGGAAAGTGAATTTTGAACAGATCACCAAACTTATTTTCAAGACTGTGCCTAGTGAATTTATGTATAGGATGATAGATAGAAAATAAATATTAATAAATAAGATAAGGCCTGAGTGAGGTTTTTGTGAAAGACAAGAATTTAGATCATGGAGTTGTCTTAAATCCCAGATTTTAACTCCTACTTTACTACTGAGTAGCATTGGAATGAATTGGGCCAAATGAATCCTCTTCATTTTATTTATTCAAGAAACATTTCTAAGAGCTTGTTACCTTTAGATACTTTTCAAATTTATGGTTCCTTTACATAAGAAAGTTTTTATAACATTTGTGTCCTGAGAGATAGTACATTGGCAGAGTGCTTGCCTTGCACACGTCCAAGCTGGATTTGATCCCTAGAGTCCCATATGGCCCATGGATCACTGCCAAGAGTGAACTCTGAGTATTGCCAAGTATGGCCTAAAAAATAAAGGCCAATAAGGGGCCAGAGAGATACGCAGTGGTAGGGCATTTGCCTTGCATGCGGCCAACCCAGGACAGACTGGGGTTTAATTCCTGACATCCTATGTGGTCCCCTGAGCCTGCCAGGAGCGATTTCTGAGTGCAGAGCCAAGAGTAACTCAATCATCATTGGGTGTGGCACAAAAACCAAAAACAAAAACAAAGCTTTTATACCACTAAAAGACAAATTAATTGTAAAATGCTTAAATTAATTCTCATATGGTCTCTAGAAGTATGCAAAGAATCATATGGGGCACAAAAGAGGATTCTGGGGGAGGAGAAGAAAATTTAAGGAATTGTTTATATCATAGTAAGAGTGGGGGTGGGCCATAGTTTAGGGGTTAACCATCTAAGTTAAATTTTCAGCATTGGATGGCACCTTGAACATCTTGGAGTGTAGCTCTGATGGCCTGACTGAGCACTGCTGGCGGTGGCCCTCACTGTCCCTGATTAATACTGAATAGCACTTGCCACATCTATCATTGAACTCTTTGCCTCCTTTGGTCAAGTATCTCCAGTAGTAGCTCCAAGGCTCCCTGTGCACTGCATGGGAGACCATACCTGCTATTCTGATGAAACACAAAGAGGCTAAATGGATTTAACTGTTTATAAGAGACTCACTTTGTGTAAAGGTTAGCATTTAACTTAAATAAGGCCTAGTTCAGTAATTTTTCAACCACTGTGCTGCGGTACACTAGTGTGATGTGAGATGTTGTCTGGTGTGCTGTGGGAAAAATTCCAATTTCATCTGTAACATGCGGCTTTGGCTCACAAATAGACCAATCATTATTAAATACTTTATTACAATAAAGTATTTATAAAATAATTTCTTTGTTTATTTGATTCCTATTCAAGAGACTTACTTTATATATAGTCAATATAGTTACAGAGTTAATGTTTTTTTTTTTAACATTTTCTAATGGTGGTGTGCCTCATGATTTTTTTTCATGCAAAAAGTGTGACTTTGCACAAAAGAGTTGAAAAACACTGGCCTAGTTGGTGCAGGATGATGCCCCTGGTATCTCTAAGCACCACATAAAGGCATTTTTCTTCCAGTCTCCAACAGATAAAGAGCATAGTAAAAGACAGAGATGGATGTTGATTGTATGGAAGAAATCAATTAAAACTTAGCATGTCACTAAAATATATGCACTCAAAATAGCATCAAAATTATGCAAATGTAAATAATTATCACCTTGATTATATTATCAGAAAAACCCAAAGAAAACTATAATATATGGAACATAGCAAAAAAATCTGTAGCGATTAGTGTTGGCAAGAATGTAGTGAAAAAGAAAAATCTCATCCAGTGCTGGTGGGACTGCTGCCTCATTCAAGCCCTACAGAAAACAGTAAAGGAACTCCTTAGAAAATCTGAATAGAGAAGTAGAATGCCTGTCTCTAATACAGGCAGGGGTGGGAAAGGAGGGGGCCATTGGTGGTGGGAAGATTGCACTGGTAAAGGGGAATGTTCTCTTATGACTGAAACCCAACTACAATCGTGTGTATAATTATGGTGCTTAAATAAAGATTTTATTAAAAAAATGAAAAAAAATAGGCAAATATTAGCAGACCTAAATGGGAGAAATAAAATTTGACAATAAAATAATAACAGGCTTCAGGCTGGAGATATAGTAGGGTGCTTGCCTTGCAGACAGCTAAAACCAGTTCGATTTCTGGCATTCCATGTGGTTCCCCAAGTACTACCAGGAGTAATATCTGAGTATAGAGCCAGGAGTAACCCCTGAGCATCTCTGGGTGTGGCCCCCCATAAAACAAACTAATAGGGGCAAGAGTGATAGCAAATTGGTAGCCTTGCACATGGCTGACCCAGGATGGACCTAGGTTTGATCCCTGGCATCCCATATGGTCCCCCATGCCAGGAACAATTTCTGAGTGCATAGCCAGGAGTAGCCCCTAAGTGTCACCAGGTGTGGCCTAAAAACCAAAAACCAAAACAAAAAATAGTAGATTTTAACCACCACACATTCATCAATGGATAGGTATTCACCAACAAGGAAACTGCTTTTAATTATATATAGACTAGATGGACTTAATTATATCTATATCTAGAACATTCCATTCTAAAGCCAGCAGAATTATCTCAAGTGCAGATGAAACATTATGAAGAATAAGTCATATTGGATACAAAATTAATCTCGGTAAGTTTTTTTAAATGGCAATTATATCAAGTATCTTTTCTAATCATACTAGTATGAAGTTAGAAGGAAACTTGAGAAAAACTGAACTATATAGAGATTGGGTCAAAAAATAGATCAAAGATTTAAATAAAAAAATACCTATTTATGACAAAAAATACTCCTTACCAATCTAGCAATTCTTACCAAGTAGCAAAAGTGGTACTACAAGGTTTGTTGTAGTCATACAGACTTAGTATGTACGTCGATATAACTAATATAAATCAGAGTAGAAATAAATAAAACAGACCAAAAGAAGATTGTATAAAAGATAAGTGAAACTAAGAGTTTATTGTTTGAGAAAGTAAAATGACAAGACTTTAATTGTCAAAAAAGGGAAAGACTGAAAATTAGAAGTTGGTCAGAGAGATGGCTCAAAGATTGGAGCACATGCTTTACAGATTGGAACCTGGGTTCAGTCCTTTTCATTGCATAGCCCCACAGTGGACAGATTGGGAATTGTCCCCAGAGTGCTGCTAAGTGTTGACCCCAAAACCAAAACAAAGAAACAGAATCTGAAATTTACTTAGAAGAAATTGTTGAAAGTGAATACCACAAATATTCAATAGATCATAAAAGACTGCTATGAATATCTGTATGCCATCAAATTGAACAACCTGGAAGAAATGGGTCAATTCTCAGAATTGACCTTCCAAGACTGAATCATGAAAAATAGGAAATCTAGTGAGCTAGTAAGAAAATTGGTACAATAATCAAAAACTCCTAATTTAGCCAAGTTAAAAATCAGAGGATTTCACTGGCAAATTTATTTATTTTTTATTTTTGGGCCACACCCAACTGTATGCTCAGGGCTTTATTGTGGCTCTGCATCCAGGGATCATTTTTGTGAGCTTTGGGAATCATATAGGATGTTGGAGATTGAATTTGGGTCAGATGCACTTAAGGCAAGCCCCTCACCCACCATACTATCTCTCAGTCCTTCACTGGTAACAGATATTCATAGATGATTTGACAAATATTCTTAAACTATTAAAAAATCAAAGAGGAAACATTTCCCAAATGATTTTGCAAGGTTTTATTAATAATATCACCAACCCCCTAAGAAAAACATTTGGGTTAAACCCCCCCCAAAGTTTTTCATCTTTGAAGAAAAGTGAAAAAGTCCTCAATAATATAATTATGTTAACATTTTAACTGAATTTAATGATACAGTAAATGATTCTATTGCAGAGATGCAAGGATAGCTGACATGTGCAAATAAAAATGAAAGGGCAATTTGTTTCTGAATGTAAAAAGATATTTTCAAATAATAATCAAAAGGATTTATATATAAAATAAACAATTGGTACCATTTACCAATAATAATAATACTGACAAAAATAAAACAACTGGGCAGGGATCTAATCTACATTACACACAAGATGTGTACATGTCCAACAGATATATAAATTTTGTCTGAAAGTAGTGTCTTTCTGCCCTTATTTATTCTTGGTAGAGTCTAAGTTGATATTTTTCCTCTCGGTAATATTAGTTTTCATTCTCACTGTCACTATTTTTGTGTTATTTTCCCATCTCTGTTGTTATTTTTGTCTAATATTAAATTTATTTATTATTATCAGTTTTTCAGTGGTGAATTTTCCTGTGAGCTCTTTAGTATTCTTTTGAATTTATAAGACACTCGACCTGCAAATTGATATCTTTTATCAGATCTGAAAATATCTCAGATATTACTTTTTCCTTTTTTCTATATTTGCAGTACTGGGGATCAGACTAGGTGCTTCATACCTATAAGGCATGTTCTCCTGCTATGCTATTTGCTTGTCCTCTCAGCTCTAACCTTTTCAAATATTGCCTCTACCTTATTCTCTAGGACTTCATTTGTATACCTGTTAGATGTTTTCGCTGCATTCTTCATGTCTTCTCTATATTTCCATCTTTTTGTCTCTCTTTTGCTCCTTTTGTAATATTTCTTTCTTTGGTAATGCCAGGCTCCATGTGAAACATGCAGCCAAGTTGTTTTTCCACTAACATGACTAGTTCTCCAACTTTTCCTTCAGGTTTCTGCTCAAATGTTCCTTATCATGAAGGATTTTTTTTTAGAAGACATATAAAATAATCTCTATTTCTTTATTTACTAAAATCTCTATTCCCCTTTAATCCTATTCACTAATTATCATCTGACTGATCATTTCTTTTGTCTTTTTTCTCCATTAGAATGTAACCTAACAAAGGTAGAAATGTCTTTATGGTTTTTTTTTATGGTGCTAGGAATTGAATTGAGGGCCTCAGCTCAAAATTAAGAAGTGTATACTTTCCCACTGAGCCCAAGAATCTGACCCTAGGAATATCTCTCTCTTTTTTTTTTGGTTTTGGTTTTGGGCCATACCCAGTAATGCTCAGGGGTTCCTCCTGGCTAGGCACTCAGAAATCGCTCCTGGCTTGGGGGACCATAAGGGACGCTGGGAATCTAACCGAGGTTCAACCTGGTCAGCTGCATGCAAGGCAAATGCCCTACCACTATGCTATTGCTCTTGCTCCTCTTCTGCTTTTTGCTTTGATTTTTTTTTTGATAAGTCAAAGCAATGCTTAGGATTTACTCTTGGCAGGGCTAAGGGGCCCATATATGTGATTCTGAGGGATAAATCTGAGTTGGCTGTGTGTAAGGCAAGTGCCTGATCTGTTGTACAGTATCTCTGACCCCAAGGAATGCCTTTTTGTTTGTTTGTTTTTTGGGCCACACCTGGTGACACTCCTGGCTATGCACTCAAATTGCTCCTGAATCAGGGGACCATATGGGATGCCTGGGGATTGAACCACAGTCCATCCTAGGCTAGCACGTGCAAGGCAGATGCCTTACCACTCGTGCCACCACTCCAACCCAGGAATGCCTTTTTCTTTTTTTTAATTTTAATTTTTTTTTTTGGTGTTTTGGGCCACACCCATTTGATGCTCAGGGGTTACTCCTGGCTAAGCACTCAGAAATTGCCCCTGGCTTGGGGAGACCATATGGGACGCCGGGGATCGAACCGCGGTCCTTCCTTAGCTAGCGCTTACAAGGCTGACACCTTACCTCTAGTGCCATCTCTCCAGCCCCAGGAATGCCTTTTTAAAGTGAGTCATTGTTATGTTCTTAATGTGTAATAGGTTATCAATATTTGTCAGATTTATGATATTGTGGCATTGTTCAAGTGACTATGATTATGGTGAGTAGGTACTGCTATTTGGGGAACAGGTTACAAATTTGTATTAGAATATTATGGTTTCCTATTCTTTAACATTGTCATGTTAGTTGTTAGTGTAGTTATTTTCCTAACAGAGTTCACCACTCTTTGTGCTGAGCTTCAAATTGTGAGCCGATCCTTCCAGCCCTTCCAGCCTTTAACTTTATTGTCTCTGGGCCTTATTAAATGTCTTTAATTTTTCTTAAAACCCATAGATGAGTGTGACTATTCTGTATCTATCTCTCTCTCTCTGACTTACTTCACTCAGCATAATAGAGTCCATGTATATCCATGTATAGGAAAATTTCATGACTTCATCTCTCCTGGCGGCTGCATAATATTCCATTCGGTATATGTACCACAGTTTTTTTTTTTGTTTGTTTGTTTTTTGGTTTTTGGGCCACACCTGGCGATGCTCAGGGATTACTCCTGGCTATCTGCTCAGAAATAGCTCCTGGCTATTTGACCATATGGAATGCCAGGATTCAAACCAACCACCTTAGGTCCTGGGTCAGCTGCTTGCAAGGCAAACACCACTGTGCTATCTCTCCGGCCGTACCACAGTGTCTTTAACCATTCATCTGTTGAAGGGCACCTGGGTTATTTCCAGAGTCTGGCTATTGTAAATAGCGCTGCAATGAAGATAGGTGTGAGGAAGGGATTTTTGAATTCCGAGGGTATATCCCTAGGAGTGGAATAGCTAGATCATATGGGAGTTCAATTTCCAGTTTTTTGAGGAATCTCCATATTGTTTTCCATAAAGGCTGGACTAGATGGCATTCCCACCAGCAGTGAATAAGAGTTCCTTTCTTTCCACATCCCCACCAGCACTGATTGTTCTCATTCTTTGTGATATGTGCCAGTCTCTGTGGTATGAGATGGTATCTCATTGTATCTCATTTGCATCTTCCTGATGACTAGTGATGTGGAACAATTTTTCATGTGTCTTTTGGCCATTTGTATTTCTTCTTTGAGGAAGTGTCTGTTCATTTCTTCTCTCCATTTTTTGATGGGGTTATATGTTTTTTTTCTTATTAAGTCTGTCAGTACCTTGTATATCTTAAATATTATCCCCTTGTCTGATGGGTATTGGGTGAATAGTTTCTCCCATTTTGTAGGTAGTGTTTGTATCTTAGGCACTATTTCCTTTGAGATGCAGAAGCTTCTCAGCTTAATATAGTTCCATCTGTTTATCTCTGTTTCCACTTGTTTGGAGAGTGCTGTTTTCTCCTTGAAGATGCCTTTAGTCTCAGTGTCATATAGTGTTTTACTTATGTGTTGTTTATATACCTTCTGGTTTCAGGCCTCATATAAAGGTCTTTAATCCATTTGGATTTGATCTTTGTGCATGGTGTTAGATGGGGGTTTGAGTTCTCTCTTTTGCAAGTGGCTAACCAGTTGGGGGAGGAAGGATGGCATTTGTGGTGGGAATGTTGCACTGGTGATGGGTGGGTGTTCTGTTTATAACTGAAACCCAACTACAAACATGCTTATAATTATGGTGCTTAAAGATTTATAAAAAAAGAATATTATGGTTCACTGTGACCTTGATTTTTTTCTTTTTCTTTCTTTCTTTTTTTTTTTTTTTGTGGTATACATTCCTAATTGGTTAAACTGGGAAAAAGTTTGGCAACTTCAGCTAAGTGTATAATTTAAGTCATAGATCAGAAAAAAAATATCAGGTTATATTTCAACATGTTTTGGTTAAACATTTTTTAAATAAATAATTTGTTAATATAGAAAACAATTATGTGTAGCTCTTGAAGACAATTTGCTTTTTACATATGTTTAACATATTTTAATTTTATTCCATATAAGTTTCCTAAAGTCTTCAGATAGTTGTCTCTTACCTGATTTGCCATCCTTTTGAGGACACAAAACCAAGCTTTCTAAAAATAGACAAAGTATTAGGAGGCTTACATTATGCTTATATTACAGATACTAATATGAGATTTTTTTAAAATAAGAGTAGCATCAGTTACATGTTACTTCTATTATAGTAATTTTAATACCAGGTGATATCAGACCCTTTATTCTTTTTGTTTGTTTGTCTGGGAGCCACACCCAGCGCAGTGCTCAGTGGCAACTCCTGGCTAGTACTTGGAGGGAACCGTGTGGTGCTAGAGATTGAAACCAGGCCTCCTGCTTGCAAAGCATGTGCTTAACCTGTTGAGTTATCTCTCCAGCCCATGTGAGTTCGAATTTTTTTCATTGAAGAGTGTTTCATCTCTCACAGTTAATTCTTCAGTAATTACTTATAAAAAATATGAAAATTTACTTTATTCTTTGGGTCTTTTTTTGGGGGGGGCACGCCCGTTTGATGCTCAGGGGTTACTCCTGGCTAAGCACTCAGAAATTGCCCCTGGCTTTGGGGGACCATATGAGATGCCGGGGATCGAACTGTGGTCCTTCCTTGGCTAGCGCTTGCAAGGCAGATACCTTACCTCTAGTGCCACCTCACCAGCCCCGGGTCTTTTCTTTTAATCTTAATTTATTATTTAATTTATTCTGGTTTGGGCATTCATCTTGTCTTCAACATGCACCCATCTTATTTATTATGACTGCTTCCTTCTGTTAGGATCATACCCAGCAGTGCTTAGGGCTTATACTCCTTGCTCTGTGCTCAGGGATCATTCCTAGTGGATACAGTGAACCATATGGTGTCCTAGGAACAAACTCAGGTTGGGTGCATAAAAAGCCAAGGGGGATTCCCTTTTCGAATGATCCCAATATTTACTGTACCTATGCAGGAGGAAAAAAAAAGAGACAAAAAGCACAAAATAATCTTTTTTTTTCTTTTATTTAGTTTTTATCGATTTCTTTGTTTTGGTGTGGATGTTGAAGTAGTTGTCCACTTTTTTTTATTTATATAGTTACTTTTTCTTTCTTCTTTTCTCTTCCTTTTTGCGCTCTGTCATGTTTTTTTATCTGAAAACCATGGCAATTATGTGGTGCATATCTTTATTGCTGCAGTGCTTACTGGATATTTTATTTGATACTTCTTTTTGAACTTTTGTGGTGTTTCACCTTCTTTTTTCCCCTTGGTCTCTCAAACCGAGGATAAGAGCATCTACAGGGGTCTCAAACTCGCAGCCTGTGGGCCATTTGCGGCCCTCCGTACAACATTTTGTGGCCCTGCCCTAGAGAAATCTTTTTTGCTTTGTTTTGTTTTAGTTTTTTGAGTCACACCCCCCAATGTTCAAGGCTTACTACTGACTTTGCACTCAAGGATCACCCCAACTTTGCCACCTGCAGCCCCCCAGGTAAATTGAGTTTGAGACCCCTGAGAAGGACTCTGCCCATTATTGGCATAGTTGATTTTTATCCCATTTTATTACTTTTCTCTTCTTCAAACAAAACCACGTAACTTGAAGTATCTAGTCCCGCCTCCCAATTAGAGGGGGAAGTAATGGAGGTACCAAGACCAAATAGTTATAAGATCACTAAGTAGTAAATGAGACACAGAGGAGACCACTCATTGTAGCAGTCCCCGGGATGAGGGTGGAGGATATGGGAGGCAGGATGGGAGCGGAGATGGAGGGAGGACAATTCGGTGATGGGAATTCCCCTGATTCAATGTTAAAATGTACCTGGAATATTACTGTGAACGATATGTAAGCCACTATGATTAAAATAAAAACTATATTTTAAAAAAGCAGGTATTCAAGAAAAGAAAAAAAAAAAAAGCAAGTGCCCTACTCTCTGTACTATTTGCTCTACCTCTGCTTTCTTTCTTTTCTGATATCATGAATTGTACCAGCCCATTTCATATTTTTCTACTCAGCCCTGGAAATAGTCACTGCTCTGTGGAACTCCTGGTCCTTTTTGTGTTTTGGGGTTTTTTTTGTTGTTGTTTGTTCCAGGGCCACACCTGGCAGTGTTCAGGGGTTACCCTGACTCTGCACATAGGAATCATTCTCACACTGGCCCCTGATTCTTCTTATTGGAGAAATATACCGTATTTTCTGGCGTATAAGACGACCCCCTAATTTTGCAGTTAAAACGTAGGTTTAGGCCTATATTCGCTGTATCAGACAGAACATTCCTGTGCTGCAACTGTATGTACCACAGTGAGCCAATCACAAGCAAAGATTCAAAGGTTATACTGTAATAGACTTCCTCTCTGACTCTGGCCAATCTGAGCAGGCTTTTTACAGTGTAGATTCGGGTCCAGAACATTGTCTAATTTGCATGCATTAAAAGCCTGCTTGGATTGGCTGAGTTAGAGAGGTGGTCCGAGCAGCCTGGCAGTGATTGGTGCAGGATCGAGTTGGAAAATTCGTTTTGTGGCAATATTCAGACAATATTCAGACAATTTTCGTTTAGTGGCATATTAAAACATTTTTTGTGATATACTTGGCATATAAGATGACCTCTGATTTTTAGTTGACTTTTTTTTGTTTCAAAAGTCGTCTTATACGCCGGAAAATACAGTATTTAGAAATATTTGGCTGAATGTTTTTATCATTTTTAATTTTTTTTAATATTTTATCATTTTTTAATTTTGTTATTTTTGTTTATGGACCACACCTAGTAGGGGCTACTTCCTGTTTGGTGTTTGGGATCTCTCCTATTGGTGCTCTGAGAACCATGCAGTGCAGGATATTAAACTCAAAGAGTTTAATTAAACTCTTTGAGTTTAATATCTGGTCTGCATGCTTTATCTTTGAGAGTTATTTATTTTAAAACCTGACATATATTTGACCCTCTAGTCATAACAACAACAAATGGAAGGTAAGAGTACATCTGTTATTGTTGTTATTGTTTTTTGTTTTTGTTGTTGTTATTTTGGGAGTCCATCTAGTGCTATCAGGGATTACTCCTGGTTCTCTTCTGAGACATCACACTTTGCAGTGCTCAGGGGATCATATGCAGTTCTGGGGGTCAAACCCAGAATGTTGCATGCAAGCCACGTGCCCTATCCTATCTCTCCAGCCAGTCCCCAACTTTTTAAAATTTAAAACAAAAGTTAAGTCTCTTATTTATTTATTTATTTATTTATTTATTTATTTATTTATTTATTTATTTATATTTGCCTTTGGTGCACACTGGCAGTGTACAGGACTGTTTCTGGAATAATTTCTAGAAGGCTTTGCTCAAGGGACCATATGGAATGGCAGGAATCAAACCCTGGTCACTGGTCACCTTACTTACTTACTTACTTACTTATTTATTTATTTATTTATTTATTTATTTATTTATTTATTTATTGCTTTTGGGCTACATGTGTCTACTCAGGGCTTACTTCTGGCTCTGTACCCAGGTCACTTCTAGCAATGCTTAAGGTACTGTATGAGGTGCCAGGGATTGACAGCCTACAAGGCAATGTTTTCGTATCAGTCCCCTCAAGCCCAGTTTTTGCACATCTTAATCTCTTTAAACTGAGAGTCTAGAATTTTACTTAAGGATTTATTGTTTTATAACGTATTTGGTTTCTCAGATGTTGATTATATAGTTGAAAGAATCTACCTCAGGATATATGATACACAGATAATTAGTTTATTAGTAAATGACTCAAATGTATATAAAGAGAATAAAAGTTCATGTGACTCAGAGGTTTTTTTTGTTGTTGGTTTTTCGTTTTTGTTTTGAGTACATACCTAGTGGTGCTAAGGGCTTACTCGTGGCTGTGCTCAAGTATCATCCTTCCTAATGGTGATCAGGGGATTGAACCTGAGTTGGCTACATGCGAGGCAAGTGCTTGACCCTCAGCATTATCTCTCAATCTCCCAAAGTTCATGCAACTCTAAATAAGAATCTTTAAAAATAAGAAGTGAGGGGCTGTAGTACACTGGGTTTGGTGCTTACTTTGCACACAGCTGACCTGAGTTCAATCCTTGGCACCCCATTTGGTCCCCCAAGCACTGCTAGAAATAATTCCTGAGTGCAGAGCTAAGAGTAAGCCCCGAGTATCACTGGGTATGCC
Organism: Suncus etruscus; assembly: GCF_024139225.1. Taxonomy (NCBI): domain Eukaryota; kingdom Metazoa; phylum Chordata; class Mammalia; order Eulipotyphla; family Soricidae; genus Suncus; species Suncus etruscus. Next base: position 40,470,489 of record NC_064858.1, read on the forward strand.
CTCTAGGAAGGAAGGAAGGAAGGAAGGAAGGAAGGAAGGAAGGAAGGAAGGAAGGAAGGAAGGAAGGAAGGAAGGAAGGAAGGAAGGAAGGAAGGAAGGAGGGAGGGAGGGAGGGAGGGAGGGAGGGAGGGAGGGAGGGAGGGAGGGAGGGAGGGAGGGAAGGGGGAGGGAGGGAGGGAGAGAGGGGGAGGGAGGGAGGGGGGAGGTAAGGGGGAAGGAGGGAAGGAGGGAGGAGGAAATGATGGAGAACTAGTTTACCTTCATTTACTTTCACTTTAGATTTCTCTAAACCAAGTTCTCTATATAGTTAGATAGTGTACTATATCATTGTACTATCTTTTTTGAATAAGAATGAACAGGTACAAATGAAGTGAGGTAGGTTGCCATAAAATGATAATATGGTCAAAAGTGGGAAGGAGGAAGGGAGGTAGGAGGAAATGATAGAGTACTAGTTTACCTTCATTTACTTTCACTTTTTAGATTTCTCTATACAAAACAAGTTCAAAATATATAGCTAGATAGTTGTATTATATCATTATACTATGATCCTTTTTGAACAAGAATGAACAGATACAAATGAAGTGAGGCAGGTTGTCATAAAATGATAATATGTTCAGAAGTGGGAGAGAGGTGGTAAAAAGGGAAAATCAATTCCAGATTTTAAAAACTAAATCTTTTTTAAAATATCTTTAAACACCTTGATTACAAATATGATTGTAACGTTAGGTTTCTGTAATATAAAGAACACTCATCTTCACCAGTGCAACGTTCCCATCACCAATGTCCCAAATCTTCCTCTTCCCCACCTCACCCCTGCCTGTATGTTAGACAGGCTTTCTACTTCCCTCATTCATTCACATTGTTATGATAGCTGTCAGTGTAGTAATTTCTCTTAACTGCACTCACAACTCTTTGTGGTGAGCTTCATATCATGAGCTGGACCTTCCAGCCCTCGTCTCTTTTGTCTCTGAGAATTATTGCAAAAATGTTTTTTTATTTTTCTTAAAATCCATAGATGAGTGAGACTATTTTGTGTCTATCTCTCTCTCTCTGACTCATTTCACTCAGCATAATAGAGATTCCATGTACATCCATGTAGAGGAACATTTCATGACCTCATCTCTTCTAATGGCTGCATAATATTTCATTGTGTATATGTATCACAGTTTCTTTAGCCATTCATCTATTGAAGGGCATCTTGGTTGTTTCCAGAGTCTGTCTATTGTAAATAGCGCTGCAATGAAGGTAGGTGTGAGGAAGGGATTTTTGAATTGTATTTTTGTGTTTCGAGGGTATATCCCTAGGAGTGGTATAGCTGGTTCGTAAGGGAGCTCAATTTCCAGTGTTTTGAGGAATCTCCATATTGGAAAAACTAAATCTTGTTTTAGTTTTTAGGGACAATGAATGGTTAATTTTCTTAATTACTAAGTTATAGTCATATAGCTGCAAAAGACTGTTTTCATTTTCAGCCATGTAATGCAGTATATATAGATGTGTTTGAGGTTCATGACAGCTTCATAAACCATTTACTAGTAATTTAATAGAATTGGTCCCCTTTGTTACTGAAAACTGCATCAGATTTAGAGTTCTCATATTTTGATGTGTTGTGTTTTTGTTGTTCTATTGTTTGGATCCACACCCATATGTGCTCAGTGCTTCTCCTGGCTTTGTGCTCAGGGATCACTCCTGACAGTACTCAGGGAACTGTATATTGTGCCAGAGATTGAACCAGAGCTTCCATGTGCAAGACAAGTACCTTAACTATCTCTTCAGTCTAGGCCTCTCAAATTTTGGGATTAGTTGTTTTCCTTCTTTCTCCTCCTTACTTTTAACTCTTCACTATATTACTATCCCCTGACCTGTCCTCATTTATGTCTCTCTATTCTTGTTTCCTTTACACCATTTAGATTTTTTTCTCTTCTGTATATCTTTTCTCTTTTTTTCTCCCATTTGTCATTGTCTTTTTATAGATTTATCTGTCTACCTTCTTCACCTTCTTTCCATCAGTCATGCCATCTTGCCTTCCTATATAATATGTATAGCTGTACTTTATTTTTATCTATCCAGCCTTTATTTCATCTAGCCATTTTTGTTCTTTTCTTTTCTTTCCAGTCTTTTTTGTGTCCTTTCTCATTCCTTTTATTCAAAAATGGAATATATTTCCTTTCATTAGTATTTTTTTTTTGTTTGTTTTAGAACCATAACTGGTGACACTTACGGTTTACTCTTGGCTTTGCACTCAGGGATTATTCCTTATGGGGTCAGGGGACTATTTAGAGTGCTAGGGTTTGAACCAAGACAAACTCCCTACCCATTGTATTATCATTGTGCTCTCACTTTTTCTGATTGAGGAGTGGTCAGAAGCCACTTGCAGTGCTGAAGATATCAGAAAGCAGAGCTGCCAGATGCAATTTGATGCATGTGAGGGTGCCAGGTATCAAACTCTTGTATCAAGCTTACAGAAGGTTTAGCCACTCAGCTATCTCCTGAGCCCCTAATATCTATTATCTGACCATGTATTCCAAGTGACCATTTTAAAAGCTAAATTACGTCCTTCTTTTTTTAATTTTTTTTATTTTTCTTACCCCCACCCCTTTTTTATTTTTCCTACCTACATCCTTCTTTACATTTGTCAAAAACCTTTCAAATGATTCCTTCTACATTCAAAATAAAAATAAAAGGCTTCTGCCATTGAAGTGGAAACCTCATGACCCAATCCCAGGGCATTGAAGAGATGCACCTAGCTCAATGGTGGAAAATCAAAACTACCAGCCCTCTCCCTGAGACCTAGGGTCTTTATTAGGAAGCACAAGGCCACACCCTTGGATGGAGAACAGGTGGTCTAAGGCACCAGTCCAAAGTATACTTCCATCCAAAGGTGCTTCCGACCAATGAATAACAAGCAGAAGATGGAAATCAATTAACCCAACATCTCCTCTTTTTGACTTTATAGAAAAATGCAGAAATGTGTGGTAAAACAAAGTATTTCACATCCCAAAGTCCTATGAAAAAAAGGCAGGTGCCTCTATCTAAAAAATAAAAGGGGTGGCAACATTATGCAGAGGCACAGTAAAAGTTGAAAAATAGAAAGAAAAAAAACTTTTGGCCTAAAAACAGGATGTCTCTACCCACGAAATATATCACTGTAATGTGAAACTATATCCAGACTATATCTTTAAGGATCACTGTGAACAAAAGCATTAAAAGGTTATTAGAAACAATAAAATAGAAATGAAGTCACTAAAACATTCTAATTGTGGGCACTGTAGTGGGAATCCATGTCTTCCTAACACATCTTTTAGCTGTTTCCTGTTGGTAAAAATGGTAGAGCATTATTATAGAAATTTATAAAGTGTACTTAGTTGAACATCTACTAATATAAATAGCTGTATTCATTGCAGCAGGTCTCTTTGAAGTATAAAAATAAGAATATAAGCTGCTGAAGATTTCATAGATGAGTTGGAGATTTCTAAAATTCTTGATTATCAAATTTAAACCAACATTGTTGTGTTGTATTTTTTACAATAGGTTTTACAGTGACCCTTTTTCCTTGAACCATAGTGGTTCAAAACAGAATAAGTTGCTCTTTAGGGTTGTTCTTAGAGTCTGTCGTGTACTGCAATAAGTCAAAATTTTCTAAAGGAATATCTATATAGATCTATAATTTTTTCATCCACTTTCTGTCGTAGAAAAGGCATTTTAAATGTATTAGGAGCTCAGGTGATAATTTCCAAATCTCTCCTTTTTAAGGAATTCTGCTGTGTGTTGCAGTTGTTGCAATAAACCCTATTATTGTCTCTCAGTTCTTTGAAAAATAATTTAAGGCAATCTTGCAACTTGCATTTATCTGTAGATGGCAAAGGCAAGGATAAATGTAAAAAAAGATTTCAAATGTCCAAGATTCTTCATGGCAGTTGAGGAATTGTGTCCAATCCTAGGGCATTGGAAAGACATGGGTCAGGAAGCAAAAACTGACATGGGAAATAATCCACACGTAATAAAACCGGTTCAGGAACTTTCACACACAAGCCTTCCACTCCTAAGAAGCACATAGCTCAATGATGGAAAACCAAAACCGCTAGCCCTCTCCCTAAGACCTGGAGTCTTTATTAGGGAGTGCAAGACCACACCCTCGGGTGAAGAACAGCTGTTCTAAGGCACCAATCCAAAGTTTGCTTCCATCCAAAGGTGCTTCCAACCCATGAGTAACAAGCATATCCTGAATAGGATGGAAACCACTTAACCCAACATACCATGATTTATACAGTCACGTGTAATTTGATTGTATCTTGTGTTTAACATTTATAACCTTATTTTTCCCTTAACCAATTAGCCTGCAAGTATATTAACTTATTATTTGTTAGTCAAAAGATTTAGTGTCTTTTGTTGTTGTTGTTTTGTTTTGTTTTGTTTTTGGGTCACACCCAGCAGCACTCGAGAGTTACTCCTAGCTCTGTGCTCAGAAATCACTCCTGGCAAGCACAGAGACCAGATGGGATGCCAAGATTCGAACCACCATTTGTCAGGGATTGGCTGCATGCAAGGCAAATGCCCTATCGTTGTGCTATCTCTCCGGCCCATGTCCTTACCCTTGATACATATTCTTTCCCATTCTTTCTTGTCCACTCATTACATAAATGTGTATATGTGTATGTATATAGTAATAGTAGTGAAAGATAAAAACCTACCTCTCAAATTGAGGGGGAAATAATGGAGGATACCAAGACAAAACAGTAGTATGATCACTAAGTAGTAATAAAAATGATCGGACTTTAACACTAAATCCAAAGCCAACAACAAAAGAATCGATACCTAATCTACAGCAAGCTAGACACAGAGGGGACCACTTATACTAGCAGCCCAGGGGTAAGGGAGGAGGATATGGGATGCAAGCTGGGAACGGGGTGGTGGGGTGGTGGAGGGAAGACAACTTTGGTGATGGGAATCCCCTGATTCAATGTTAATATGTACCTAAAATATTACTGTGAAAGGTGTGTAATCCACTTTGGTCAAAAAAAATTATTATTATAATAAAAAAACACCTAACTCTCAAGGTGCTTCCAATTTAGGTGGTGATGGGAAACAAATGATACATATATATACATATATGCATCTATGTATCAATTTGCAAGATGATATCATACATAAAAAGAAAAAATCAGCAAGTATGGAGGTCAGGTTTGCTAGGGACTAGAAGTAAGGGAGGTCAAATTCATAGAGTAGTTAAGAGAAGGTCTCACTTAAAAGATGACATTTGATTAAAGACTTGAAGAAAGTGAGGAATTAAGCCATTCATATATGTAAAGGACATGTATTTTAGTGTGACTGAAACGAAATGGGGAAAAAGTAGCAGACATGGAGCCAGAGATGCTTTTCCAAGTTCATTATGTGAGCCTACAAAGACATTTCCAGGACTTCCCTTTTTTAAATTTTAGACGGGATGAGGAGTCATTTCATTTGAAGGATTTGCTGAGATGGCAAGCTTCTTTTTCATTTATTTGTATTTTGGGGCCACACCTAGTAATGCTAAGGAATCACTTCTGACAGTGCTTGGGTACAATATCAGTGCCAGAGATAGAACCCTGTATGGTCATGTGCAAAGCAAAGCGCCCTACTCAATGTATTATCTCTCCAACCCCACAAGGCTAGGTGAAGACTGAGCTAGAGCTGGGAACTGGAGGAGGATTGAAGCAGAGAGATCAGATTAAAAATAATAAGAATAAGAATAATAAAACCAATGTAGCCATCTAAGTGAAAAAATATGAAAGAGAACTAGGCCAGAGTAGTAGAGGAAGGATAGTGAATGGAGTCAGGTTTTGGATTTATTTTGAAGATAGAAAGAACTAGTAAGATCTGACAAAACTTTACATATGGGCTTTGGGAGAAAGTAGGGCCTCGCTCAATCAATATCTTCTTTCTTATCTGGGTTAGATATTTTCTCTAATCTGCAGTTTGCAGTTTGGTGATGCATTAAGATAGTTACCACCAGGCCCGGAGAGATAGCACAGCGGTGTTTGCCTTGCAAGCAGCCGATCCAGGACCAAAGGTGGTTGGTTCGAATCCCGGTGTCCCATATGGTCCCCTGTGCCTGCCAGGAGCTATTTCTGAGCAGACAGCCAGGAGTAACCTCTGAGCATCGCCGGGTGTGACTCAAAAACCAAAAAAAAAAAAAAAAAAAAAAAAAGATAGTTGCCACCAATGAGTAGTAAGTATTCACCAAAAGCAAAGTAAGGCCCCTATGTCCTTCTCTAGCTTTTCCTGACTGTGAAGGATGCCCCACATTGACATCACAGAGCCACAACTGCTGGCATGGTAGTCACCATTGTATAAATCTTCCTTGAATTGCACTAAATATGATTGAGGAAGAATAAAGCTCTTGTTTGGTCTTCACTAATTTTGGTAGCTTTTAATTGATGTTTGTTACATAACATCACTATCCTATTTTACAAACAAGAAACTTGTTTAATTTCAACACTTAACCCTTTACTATTCTCACTAAACAAATGACACTGAATAATACGAAGTGAGACTGAGGCAAGAATGTGGGGATCTTCAAAGGAAATATTAAGGAATAAGTTATACCCTAAGTAATACCTTCTATGACCACTATATAGAAAATTATTTTTCCTCTAATACCCCTCTATCCCAGCCTTTTTTTTTTTTTTTTGATTTTCTAAAATGATCACTATTTCAAGAATCTGGAGCCCAGGCTGAATGGATTTTAAATCATTCTGGACAAATGCAGAACATACTTGTTTATATGTTTTATATAAATGGAAGCAAAGCAAGGGATTAGTAAGTATCAAGTGATAATCTTTGACTATATAGAACTGAGGTTATCTCACTAAGGGGAAGGAAGAGGCAGACCAGAAGTGACATAGGGTAATGGGAGTGAAATGGGAGTGAAATTTTGGTGATGATGTATATACAGTAACTTTGTACATCAGAAGCATAAATGTTAATTCTACTATCACCCTGTTAGTTCAACAACAGTTTAACTTTTTTTAAGAATAAAATGAAAAAATATACCTGTTTTTGCCACTTTTCTATATGCCAGCATAATTACTTATACCTCAGTTTTCTTATTTATAAATAATGGCAATATCTGTATTTCAGAGTTATTGCTTGCACATGCATGTAAAGTCTTGTGTCTGTTAACACTTTCTAATTTTTCAGTTGTTGCCATTGTCTTCATCATCAACCAACAAACAAACATTTTGATACAAATAACTTGATTTTGCTTTCTTTTTTGCCCAGAGACCACAGTGTCATTAGAACTTTTAGTAAATTTGTCATGCATAAATTGTTTATTTTATAATGATTACCTCATTTAGCAATTCCAACATGGAATATTTTTATTTTTAACATTTCATCTTCCCTGCACCCTTTACATGTTGTTGATGTTGTTCACATGTTGTTGCACATATACCATTGGTGTTCACCAGGGGTCACAATAGCATGCTGCAGTGATCCCAAATTTAATAGCCTCAGTTTGTACTGCTTTGTTGGTGCTCATCAAGTGTTGCTATTGTTCTTCCAAAGGTTGCACTTCTTGGCTGTGGCACTTACACATCTTTTTAGTTATGTTTTCTGGAGTCAAAGCTTTTTTGTATTGATTATACAGATCTGACTGTGGTACAACAGAAAATCACTGTGGTGTCAGGCTTGAACTAGTATTTCTAGGATTGTGCTTGGCATGTGACACATCAGGGATTTGAACTTGTGAATGTATGCTTGGAAGTTAGATAGATGCTCTAAGCCCCTGCACTAATCCAATATAAGAACGATTTTTTTTTTTTTTTTTGGTTTTTGGGTCACATCTGGCAGCGCTCAAGGGTCACTCCTGGCTCTATGCTCAGAAATCGCTCCTGGCAGGCTCGGGGGACCATATGGGATGCCGGAATTCGAACCACCGTCCTTCTGCATGCAAGGCAAATGCCCTACCTCATGAAGAAAGATTTTTTAATAAATAAATTCTTTAATTTAATCACCATGTGATACATAGTTACAAAGTTGTTCAGAATCGAGTTCCAGTCATAGCACCATATCCTATCTTTCACCAGTGCACATTTCCTACCATCAATGTCTCCAGTTTCCCTTGTGCCCTACCCCTGTCTGCCTCTGTGGCAGACATCTTTCTTTCTTTCTTTCTTTTTTTCTTTCTTTCTTTCTTTCTTTCTTTCTTTCTTTCTTTCTTTCTTTCTTTCTTTCTTTCTTTCTTTTTTTCTTTCTTTATTTCTTTCTTTCTTTCTTTCTTTATTTCTTTCTTTCTTTATTTCTTTCTTTCTTTCTCTCTCTCTCTCTCTCTCTCTCTCTCTCTCTCTCTCTCTCTCTCTCCCTCCCTCCCTCCCTCCCTCCCTCCCTCCCTCCCTCCCTCCCTCCCTTCCTTCCTTTCTTTTTTTGCGGCAAACATTTTTCTCTTCTCTCGCTTTCTTCTCTCTCTTTCCCTTTTATTTTCCCTTTAGACAGTGGTTTGCAATATTGTTACTGAAGAGGTGTCTTGCATATCACTTTTTCTCCTTTTAGCACCTATTTCTTGTCCAGAGTGGTCATTTTCCAACTTTTATTGTCATAGTAGTCTCTCCTTTGCCCTAACTACATTTCTCCATTATTTGTGGCAAATATACTGTCATGGACTGGTCCTCTTGACTCTCATTTCTAATGTCTTTGGGTGTTATTATCATACTGTACATATTTCCTTATAACTCACAAATGTGTCATTCTATGTCTTCCCCTTGACACATGACTCGTTTTGCTCAGCACATTTTCCATATCCATCCATGCATATGCTAATCTTATGGCTTCATTTTTATAGAAAAGTTCTTGACAATTGGCCAAACCTTAAATCGATCTGGTTACACTTTCCAATTTATAGAGTTATCAACAATTTTTCACCATTTGACTTTTTAACAAATGAAAATAGAAATTGTATTGGTTTTTAGTTTTATTAAAAATATAATTGATGTGTAACTAGTCTTTTTCTGGAAGAGCTATTTCAAATAGTACTATTAGACTACAGACAAGCACTATACCTAGATCTAGGTCATCAAAGTTTGAAAACATATTGGACAGATTTTATTTAGTTGAGGATAAATCCTTTAAAGCCTAATAGTACATCTTATGCTTGACTTTAGCCTATCTTGGCAGGGTCACAGTAAGTTGTATCTAAAATTAAACAAGGAATAAGAGTTTTAAATAGCTCTAAAGGTTATAAATAGCTCTGTGGGATTTTTGAGATGAAAGGCATGTTACGTAAATAGCAGTATGTAAATTGATTACAGAAGGTAAGTGATTTGATCCCACTTAACCCCTGTTAATTTAATTTTTTGTATTTTCACATATTTATATTATGATATTCATCTATAAATGATCGTAATTTTATTTCTTCCTTTCCTTTATACTTTATCTTTTATTATATTATTACCTCTTGTTCTTTTTTTTTTTTTTTACTATACTGTTTAGACCTACTAGTACCAGATTGTATAGAGTGTGTTGATAGTACGGCTTTTGTCTAAGTCCTACCCCTAAAAGATTCTTTCAACCTTTACCATTAGATAAAATGTTTTGGGGAAGTAGTCTTGTGGATGTTCTTTTTCATTCTTCTCTTAACTTTAGTTCTTGTTTGTTGAGGCTAAATTGAAAGAGTAAATTTTAGTGGCGATTTCTTTTTTTAAAAAATAATATATTTAATCACCATGATTACAAACATGTTTGTAGTAGGGATTCTGTTATAAAAAGAACACTCCCTTCACCAGATCAACATTTCCACCACCAGTGCCACTGTTAGAGAAATAACTACATTAACAACTAACATGATAATGGTAATGAGTGGAGGCATTGATGGTGGCTATTTCTTTTGGTACTGTATTTTTTCCCTCCTTTATTCTATGAAGAGGTAGTTTATATCAACAAAATGCTTTGAGAGACTGTAGAGATAGGACAGTAGTAGGGTATTTGCCTTGCATACAGCTGACCCAGGAGGAACCTGGTTTGATTCCATATGGTCCCCCAGCCTGCCAGCGGCAATTTCTGAGTGCAGAGCCAGGAGTAACTCCTGAGAACCCTGAGCACCACTGGGTGTGGCCCAACATCCAATCTATAGAAATAAAGTTTAAAACAAAACAAAACAAAAATGTTGGGCTAGACCTATGGCGCAGCAGAAGGGCCTTTGCCTTGCATGTGCTAACCTAGGACAGACTGCGGTTCGATCCTCCGACATCCCATATGGTCCCCCAAGCCAGGAGAGATTTATGAGTGTATAGCCAGGAGTAACCCCTGAGTGTCACTGGGTGTGGCCCAAAAAGAAGGGGAAAAAAATGTGTTTTGTGCTCTTACCTTGCATGTGGCTGACCTAGGTTTGATCCCTGGCATTCCATACGAATTCCTCTGCATTACCAGGAGTATGATTCTTGAACACCTGAGCACCATTAGATGTAACCCCCCCCCCCCCAATGTAACTTGTGTGGGGTTTTTTGTTTGTTTGTTTGGTTGGTTGGGTTTTTTTTGTTTTTTTTTGGTTTTTTTTTTTTGGTTTTTTGGGTCACACCCGGTGTTGCTCAGGGGTTACTCCTGGCTGTCTGCTCAGAAATAGCTCCTGGCAGGCACAGGGGACCATATGGGACACCGGGATTCAAACCAACCACCTTAGGTCCTGGGTTGGCTGCTTGCAAGGCAAATGCTGCTGTGCTATCTCTCCGGGCCCACTTGTGTGTTTTTTGAGGGAATAAGGAGCAGGATTTTGGACAACACCTGCTGGTCCTCAGGGATTTACCCTTGGTTGTATACTTAGGGGTTGCTTCTGATAGTGCTCAAGAGATCATAGGTTGTGTCTGGGATCTAATCAGGCTTTGCTATATGTGAGGTAAACTCCTTAATCCCAGTACTGTCTCTCTTGTCCCTACATCAGCCAGTTTTTGACAGTAAGTCTAATCAGCTCTGAGGATAAACTCAACTTGACCATGATGTATAATTTCTTTTCTTTTGGTGGGGGGTGGTTTGCACCACACCTGACTGTGGTGTTGGCAGGGCTTACTCTTGACTCTGTGCTAAGGGGTCATTCCTGGCAGACTCAGTGGATCATATGGGTATTGGAGATCAAACCTGGATCATCTATATTAAGGCAAGTGCTTAACTTTATGGCTCCATATATAATTATTTATAATATTGTTACATTTGTTCAGTGGAACATGTATGGCTTAGGGTTTATTCTGCAGTGCTCAGGGGACTTTATGTAGTGGTAGAAATTAACTCAGTCCACCTTCCACAAGACAAGAAAATTTACCCACTCTACTGTCTCTCCAGTGTACATTTGGTTTATTAATATACTTTATTTATGAGTAAGATTACTTGTAGTTTTACTCTAATATTCCATGTCTAATTTTGATGTTAAAGTAAATTCAATTTCATAAATTTGAAGATTATTTCTTGTTTAATCTGTTCTTTTTGTGTAAGATTAGAGTCTTACATAGAAAGCAGAATATAAGAAATCAGAATAGAATTTACACAAAAATAAGAGTAAAATCAAAATCATTAATTATTTTAATGTTTGGTCAAATTAATCTGTGAAGTTGATTATTCTTCTATATTACTAATAAGAATTTTTGATGACTGGTTGAAGTTGTTTTAGGGCTATGGAAACAGTTCACATCATTTTTGTTTAAATCTGTTAAATTTTAATTTTTTATTATTTTGTTTGGAGGCCACATCTGTTACTCCTGGCTCTGCCTTCAGGAATTACTCCTACTGGTACTCAGGGGCTGTATGGGATGCCAGGGATGGAACCAGGTCAGCTTCATGCAAGGCAAATATCTTATGTGCTTTATTGTTAATTCAGCCCCCAGATCTGTTAAGCTTTAAATTTTGTCTTGAGTCAGTTTGGGGAAGGAATTTACCCATTTTAAGTAAGTAAATTAACCATTTTACCTAGGTTTTCTAATTTAATTTGTATAGAATTATTTGCATTTTCTCATTGTCTTGATGAATTCTTGTAATCACATTCTTTTATATTCATATTTATTTTTATCTCATTTTATTTTATTTTGATTGGAATTTTATATTCAATTTTATCATTCCTATTCCGTAGCTTTTCTTCTTTCAATTTTTTAAATTCTTTCTGCCTTTAAAAAAATTGGGGGACCACTCTAACAATGCAGAGCTTAACTCCTGACTCTTTACAGAGGGTTCACTCCTAGAAAAGGCCAGGGGACTTTATATATATATAAACCAAACCTTGGTTGGCTGCATGCAAGGTAAGTACCATACCTGTTCTCTCTCTCTCTCTCTCTCTCTCTCTCTCTCTCTCTCTCTCTCTCTCTCTCTCTCTCTCTCTCTCTCTCTCTCTCTCTCTCTCTCTCTCTCTCTCTCTCTCTCTCTCTCTCTCTCTCCCCCTCTTTCCCTCCCTCCCTCCCCTCCCCATGTCTGCTATTTGTATATCTTACTTTCAACTTCTTTTATTTTTGGTTTTTGGGGCCAAACCTGATGACACTCAGGGGTTACTCCTGGCTATGCACTCAGTAATCACTCCTGGCTCGGGGGACCATATGGGACACCTGGGTCCATCCAGGGTCAGTCATGTGCAAGGCAAATGCCATACTGCTGTGCTATCACTCCAGTCCCTCTACATTTCTTTTTTTTTGTTTGTTTGTTTTTTGGGTCACACCCGGCAGTGCTCAGGGGTTACTCCTCTATGCTCAGAAATCGCCCCTGGCAGGCACAGGGGACCATATGGGATGCCAGGATTCAAACCACCATCCTCTGCATGAAAGGCAGACCTTACCTCCATGCTATCTCTCCGGCCTCTCTACATTTCTTTCTAATAGCACTTTTTTCTTTTTATACTGAAATTTTAAGGTATTTGCTTTATTATCATTTTTTTCTGGATATCTTCTAAAATTATGTTCATTATTTTATGAATTGTTTAATACATTTTTGATTTTAAAGTATATGAAATCAGTTCTTTTCATTTTATTAAAATGCTATAATCTATATGATGTCAGTTTTCAAAAATATTCTATGTGTACTTGAAAAATATTCTCTTTCTTGGGTATGTTACCTGTTTTTTATATTATGTTGTCTTTGATTTTGTGTAGTTTCAATATGATATAACTAGATGTGAATTCACTCATCTCTCCAGATTGATATCTCTTTCTATACATGTCTGTTCTCCATTCCTGTTTGTCCTTACTTTACATATTTACTTTTATTACCTTCCCACCTTCTTCATCCTAATCCCATGACAAGATCTTCATTCCTGTACTTGGAATTCATTGGCTTTTTCGGGAGTTTGGGTGAAACCCGGCAGTATTCAGGGCTTTCTTCTAGCTCTGTGCTCAGGGATCTCTGTTGGCAGGACTCTGAACCATATGGGGTGCCAGATAATGAATGCAAGGCAAAAACTCTACCCACTGTACTGTTCTTCACTCCTAGAGTTCATTTACTTCTTAAGTTGTTATCTTTCAAAAGAAAGCTCTGTCATTAGGTCATTCTAACTCAGATTAGATTCTTATTTCCACCTGCTTTTGTATTTTAGTCTGGGTGGATTCTCTTTGTTGTTGTTGTTGTTGTTGTTGACTTTGAGCATTTAGAGAGGATTTATAATTATTTTTAGCAATTGTCTCAGGTCACTCCAATTTGAGAATCACTTCTTTTGAGGTGACAAACTTAAGGTCTATATAATCACCTAAATTTCATGGAATTGCACTGCAATTACACATACTGGTGTGAGGGGAAAACATAAGAATTTTAAAAACTAAATAAAGTAAATTTTAATTTATTTGGAGGATTTGGGGCCATGTCCAGCTCTGCTCAGGTCTTACTACTGGGTCTGTGCTTCAGGATCACTTCTGATGAATTTGGGGGCCCATATTTGTATTAGGGACTGCACTTGGGTTGGGCATATGTAAGGCAGTCACTCTACCTACTATATTCTCTTGCCAGGTCCTAAGTTAGATTTATATAAAGTATAGCTAGTACAGACAGTTCCTAAGTGTTCTGTACAGTTTCCTCTAATATTAACATCTTACCTTACTGTTGTACTTTCTTTGAAAAGGAAACTAGACTCCAGACATTCTTCAAATTTCCACTGAAGTTCATTTATTTGTTCGTTTTTTTGTGTCACTCCCAGCTGAGTTCGAGGGTTACTTCTGGCTCTGCACTCAGGAGTCACTCCTGGCAGGCTCAGGATACAGGGAACAGGATCTGGGTTGGCTGCATACGAGACGAGCACCCTTCCTTGTGTACCATTGCTCTACCTTTCCCCCTTTTGCATTTAGTTATATCTCCTTAGACTCCTCTGTCTTGTACTCTCTTAGGCCTTTTGTTTTGGATACTCTTTATGATTTTTAGTAGAAATCGTGCATTTTGTGGATAGGTCCTCAAATGTGTCTGAAATTATATTCATGATTATATTAGATTGTAGGGGTCTCAAACTCAATTTACCTGGGGGCCGCAAGAGGCAAAGTCAGGGTGATCCTTGAGTGCAAAGTCAGTAATAAGCCTTGAACATTGGGGGGTGTGACCCAAACAACTAAAACAAAACAAAACAAATTCCTCTAGGGCAGGGCCACCAAATGTTGTACGGAGGGCCGCAAACGGCCCTCGGGTCACGAGTTTGAGACCCCTGATTTGTGGAAAATAGCTACAGTAGTAGAATGTTTTTCTCACAGCATAACTGAATAATAATAAAGTAATAATAACATAGATAGGTATCAAGTTATTATTATTTAAGTTAATTCATTATCTTCTTGTGTTATGCCTAGAAAAATAGTAGAGAGAAGTACATGTGACCTGTTATTTTAGATGGGTGTCCCAAGTAATGATGGATTGATGGATCTGAGGGCTACTCTGTTTATACATGGCTTGATTCTGTGGCGCAGTCTCAGCCAACAATGTTGAGCTGCTTATGCCCATCTTTTATGAAACCACCTACATCACCCTAACAGTGCTTAGGGGCCATCAGGGTCACAACTGTGGTGCTAGTGTAGGGACAATATAGCATTATTGGCAAACTTTTAGCCTCATGCATGCCAGACATGAGCATCTTGAATTCTTTTTTTTTTTTTTTTTTTTTTTTTTTGGTTTCTGGGTCATACCTGGCAGTGCTCAGGGGTTACTCCTGGCTCCACACTCAGAAATCGCACCTGGCAGGCACGGGGGACCATGTGGGATACCGGGATTTGAACCAATGACCTTCTGCATGAAAGGTAAAACACCTTCATGCCATCTCTCTGGCCCCAACTTGAATTCTTTTAAGCTATTTTCCTGTCACCTTAATTTTAAAGTATATGTGATCTTTAATTTCTTCTACCATATTTTCTGGCATTTAAGGCAACCGGGCGTATAAGACGACCCCCTAATTTTGCAGTTAAAACATAGGTTTAAGCCTATATTTGCTGTATCAGACAGAACGTTCCTGTGCTGCAACTGTATGTACCACAGTGAGCCAATCACAACAAGCAAAGGTTCAAAGGTTATACTGTAATAGACTTCCTCTCTGACTTTGGCCAATCTGAGCAGGCTTTTTACAGTGTAGATTCGGGTCCAGAACATTGTCTAATTTGCATGCATAAAAAGCCTGCTTAGATTGGCTGAGTTAGAGAGGCGGTCCAAGCAGCCTGGCAATGATTGGTGCAGGATCGAGTTGGAAAATTCATTTTGTGGCAATATTCAGACAATTTTTGTTTAGTAGCATATTGAAACATTTTTTGGGATATACTCGGAGTATAAGACGACCCCCGATTTTCGGTTGACTTTTTTTTTGTTTCAAAAGTCTTCTTATACGCCGGAAAATACGGTATATATATTATATTAGGCATCTTATTAATTTTAAGTTGTATATTTAGATATGTTATCTGTAAATTTCATTTTAGAGTTCAAAAGGACATTGGAAAAAAAATTGTAATAAAAGGTGACATTGGGCCAGAGCTGTAGTATAGTGGCTAGGGAGCTTGCCTTGCATACAGCCAATCTGAGTTCTATCCCTGGAATCCCATATCTACCAGGAGTAATGACTGAGTGTAGAGCCAGGAGTTACCCTGAGCACCACCAGATGTACTCTTTCCTCCAAAAAAGTGACAGTGTGTCATGATATTTGTTTAGTATTATTTTTGCTTACTAGGAACTGGTAAAATACAAATTTTTACTTTCTAAATATGTATTGAGGGGAACCAGAGGTAATAAAAGAGTACAGGATTTACTTTGCAACATGCAGTGTAGTTACTTCACACAATCCTAGTTTGATTCCTCAGAATTGCCAGGGATTATACTTCTGAAGACAGAGCCAGAAATAAACCTTGATTATTGCTAGGTGTGGTCCAGTCCCCATAATAATAAAGTAATAAAGCAAAATATGTAGTTAATCTTTATCAAATGTGAAAATGTCCAGGGGAATGGTGGCCTACAAATATTCTAACATTTTGAATAATGACTGCATTAAATAAAGCAGCAAAAAGTTTTAAACCTGGATCAGAGAGCTAGTACAAGGGTTGCTTTGCACTCAGCTGACCCTAGTTGGAACTCCTGTGCTGCCTGAGTCCCCGAAGTACCGCTAAAAGTGATACCTGAGCGAAGAGTCAGGTATAAGCCCTGAGCACCACTATGTATGGCCCCAAAACAAAACATTTAAAGCCCAAAAGAAAGCATATGTATGCTTTATTCAATTTTTGAGGGGCAAATTTGATTTGTTACAATAAAAAAAATTTAATAAAGTACCTAAACTTTTGGTTAATAACTGAGACACTTGATTTTTGACTTCTTTATTATTAATATGCCCAGTAAATTAAGAAAACTTAGTTGTTTCATGCAGAAGATAGAGAAAAGATTGTACATGTGGGTTTTATCATCTTAATTTGACCGGGGGGGGGGGGGGGTGTTCCCAGCAGCACTTAGGGGAACATTGAAAACAAAGCTTTCAATAAACTGGGCCAGGTAGTTCAATGCTAAGGCCTGAAGATGCAACTCTACTTAGGCCTTCTGGTGCTGGGGATCAATTGGGCAATTCCCTGATTGTGCTCAAAGGACCAGGCAGTACCAGGTCAGGGTATAAATTTATGTCATTGGTACTTGTAAGGTATGTGCCCCTGACCACTCATTATAATATTATTTAATTGTTTAGGGTTAGCAATACTTTTTTTTGGTTTTAGATAATCTTTTTCACTGTTGAGCACATGGTAAGATACATTTCATAAATTTAGGAGTAAGACCAGATGGCTTTATTTTGATATGATACGTGTTAATTCATAATGTGTTTTTAGCAGAGATAGGATTATACTGTATCTTACTAGTACCTTTTTTAGACTGTCTTATAGACAGGACTAGAAATTTTAGTTATATAAAGCTGTTGTAGCACATGCTGGAAAGTGGGTCATTGTGACGAGGGAGTACGCCAAAACCTCCCAGTGGTTTCTATGGCAATGACCTACTTTAAGAAACTATTTCTGTTTATTCATGTTGAAATCATCTTTTGGAAATAGTATGAGAGACTTCACTGCATGCTATATTTTTTTTCTAATAGCAAGCAGTAAGGTAGTGTAAAGGGAAAAATACTCAAAATGTTAAAGTTAATAAATTTTTTCACTGAACATTTCTTTAAAGTGCAGTTAGCATTTTAATTAAATAACCAAGGACTATAAATCTGTGTAGGCAATTCAATTATACAAAGAAGAGGTGATTTTTTCTGTTATTTGGTCTACTTAGAAATTAACCTGTTGTCTAATAGCAGCATTTTATCTGAGTCTTCTAATAGATTTCAAGAAAATATTATATATAACAAATTGGAGTGTGAAAATGTGTTTCTATTAAAGTGCACCCTGTGTATTTTCCATGTATCATGAAATAATTCCTTCCATTCAATATTGAATGCTTGTTATCAGGGATATTCATTTGTGTATATATAAAGGTTAAAATTGTTTGATCAGGAACACGGTGATTCTGAACTCTGACAAATCTCACTGTGTTCCCAGTTGAGGCTAGGATGAAAGGTTAAGTCTTATGTAACAGCCTTTCAAATAACAGTATTCCTTCAGTACTAAAAATAAACCTCACCTATCAGAGAATTAGTACATCTTTAAGGGTAAAGTTTTGGGGGATAGTGGAATGATTTTGGGGGTCAGACCCAAGATCTCATACATGCAAGACAAGTGCTCTACCACTGAGCCTTACCAGGAGCAGTTAGTACATTGAACCTGAATTATTAGATATTTAATAGTATCATCAAAGAAAAATGTAGTTTATTATTCTGAGGGGGACCATGTGATGCTGGAGATTGACCTAAGGACCCCAAAAGCAAAGAATTTGACTCAACCCTCTGACCAGTCTCCCTGACCTTAATTTAGAGTCTTAATTTAGTGTTCTCTATTTTATATATTTGTATTTCTAGATATGTTTATATATTCATATATTTTCTTACATTCTCTTTTTTTGTCACTGGGAAAGTTTTTCATGGGCTGATTGTTCTATTATATTTATATTAAATTATATTTGAAGGGAGTTTTTTTTTCTTTTTTTTAGAAGGAAGGGAGGGAGGACGAAAGGGAGGGAGGAAGGAGGGAGGGAGGGAGAGAAGGAAGGGAGGGAGGGAGGGAAGGAGGGAAAGAAGGGAGGGAGGGAAAGAAGGGAGGGAGGGAAAGAAAGGAGGGAGGGAAGGAAAGAAGGGAGGGAGGGAAAAAAGCTGAAGGAAGTTTTTTTGGGCCACATCTGGCTGTGTTCAGGAGCTACTCCCAGTTGTGTTCTCAGGGGTCACTCCAGGGGGCACCAAGAAACCATATGTTTCTTGTTGGAGATTTATCCTGGGCCTTCTGAATGCAAAGTTTGCGCTGAGCCAGTTAAACTGTGTCTCCAGCCCAGATAACTTTATAATTGTAGACATTCTGCCATTTCAGTGTCTTTTAGTGTCATTTTCAGGTCTGTACATATAGAAATAGGTTACACTAAAAATATGTTATTCCCCAAAGTGTTATAACTTCTGCTTAATACCCACCAAATTCTGGATGATTTCATATTTCATATTGTTTTCAATGCACCCATTTGCCCAGAGTAATCATTTCCATTGAAATAATTTCTATTGTCTTTGGATATTGTTCATTGGGTGCATATATATGTTCAGGAGTGTGATTTCTTCCTGTTGTACAAGTCTCTTGATTATTACGAAATGTCCATCTTTGTCCATTATAACTTTTTTAAGTCTAAAGTTTATGTCATCTGACATTAATATGGCCACTCTAGCATTTTTAAGGGAATTGCTTGCTTGGATGATTGCCCTCCAACCTTAGATTGACTCTACATTTGTTCTGACTATTCAGATGTGTTTCTTGTAGGCAGCAGAATGTTGGATTCAGCTTTTTGGTTCCATTTTGCCACTCTATGTCTCTTAACTGGTACATTAAGTCCATTCAGAGAGATGATTGTCATGGGATTTAGTGTCATCTTTATATAGGACTTTGGTGTGTCTAGTGGTCTGTTTTGTCTTAAAGTAGGCTTTCCATTTGTCTTTTTGTGTGTGTGTGTGTGTGTGTGTGTGTGTGTGTGGTTTTTCGGCCACACCCGTTTGATTCTCAGGGGCTACTCCTGGCTAAGTGCTCAGAAATTGCCCCTGGCTTGGGACCATATGGGACGCCAGGGGATCGAACTGCAGTCCTTCCTTGGCTAGCACTTGCAAGGCAGACACCTTACCTCTAGCGCCACCTTGCTGGCCCCTCCATTTGTCTTTTAAGACTGAATTTGATTCTGTAATGTTTCTGAGCTGTTATCTTTGAAGCTTCAAAGATATTGTTATCTTTGTTTCCTTCAAACCTGACTGTGAATCTGGCTGGGTGCAGTATTCTAGGCAAAGCATTCATTTCATTGAGTTTTGTCACTGTATTACATTACACCACTGCCTTCTCAGGTCTTAAGGGTTTCTTGTGACAGGTCAGCTGTAAATCTTAAGGATGCCCCTTTGAATGTGATTTCACTTTTTTATCTTGCTGCTTTCACTATTCTATCCTTATCTGTGGGATTCATCATTGTGACTAGGATGTGTCTTGAGGTATTTTTCTTCTGATCTCTTTTAGCTGGTACTCTTTGGGCATTGAGGATTTGGTTGCATGCAGTTTTTAGCTTTGGAAGTTTCTCTGCAAAGATGTCCTTGACTATTGATTCTTCCTGGGGATTTTCTTCCTGGGTCTCTGGGACTCCAATGATTGTTATGTAAGTTTCTGTTGAGTTTTTCAGACTTCTATTTTCATCTGTTCACATACTTTGAGGACTTTTTCCATTGTTTATTTGTTTTTTCCATTTGCTTTAAGGCTCTTTTCCAATCTAGCCTGTTATATGGAGTTGTTCTGCATCTCATCTTACAGCTCACTGATTCTGTCCTCAGCTGTTACTGTTACTCTGTTGGAGAGGCTTTCCAGTGAGGCTTTCACTTCACCTAAGTTTTTCAGACCAATTATTTTAGTTTGGAGGGTGTCTTTTTTAATTTTTATTTCATATTATCTTAATTCTTATTTGTACTTCATTCAGCTTGGTCCATGCTTTGAGTTTTATGAGGAACCTCCATATTGCTTCTCTAAACTCTTTTATTTGAGAGGCTAAATAAGTGTTTAGCACTTTTTGGGACATCAGAGCTGCCATCTTCATTCTCTATGCATGTTGAAGGCCTGCGTTGTTTCCCCATTGTCATGCTTATAGTGTGGTGTTTTCTACATGGTGTGCTGGGTTCATTGACTAGAAGTTGTGTGCAGCCACAAAGTGAAATGGAGTTGGCCTGGCTCCTATGGCTCTGCCCTTTGTGGGCAAGGTCAGCTCACCTCTGTTGATTTGCTGTCAGTAGCTCTTCTGGGTGGGGTGGTTCACAGAAGCAGCTTGGCAGATCTACCCCATATGAAGACCACCAGTTACCACTTATCTCCTGCCCCAAATTGGACACCAGATGTAGATGAAGTCAGTAATGTTGGGTCCCGGGTGACTTAGCGATCAGGCCCAGGGAGGATGGCCATCCATCTGTATTTCTTCTTTGAAGAAGTTTCTGTCCATCTCCCCATTTTTTGTCAGTGTTGGATGCTTTGTTCTTGTTAAGCACTATCAACACCTTATGTATCTTAGATATTAGCATCTTATCAAAAGGGTATTGGATGAATAATTTCTCCCAGTCTTTGGGTGGTCTTTGTATCATGGTCATCATTTCCTTTGAGATGAAGAAATTTATTTTAATATAGTCCTATTTGTTTAAATGTAGGTAAAGATATAGTAAATATATATAGTATATATATACATCTTTGCTTCTACTTGCTTGGCAAGTGGTGTCTCATACTTGAAGATACCTTTAGCTTTAATACCATGGAGAGTTCTTCCTACACTTTCCTCTATGGACCTTATGGTTTCTGGGCTGAAATCAAGGTTTTTAATCCATTTTTTAAATCCATTTTTATTTGACTTTTGTCCTTGGTATTAGAAAGATATCTGAGTTCACTTTCTTGTACTAGTTCACCAGTTTTTCCAAGACCACTTGTTAAAGAGGCTTTTCTTGATCCATTTAATTTTTTCTCCTTTATGGAAGATTAACTTATCATATACCTGGAGATCTGTCTCAGAATATTCATTTCTACTCCACTGATATTAAAGTCCATCTTTATTTCCAGTATCATGCTATTTTAATTACTACCCCTTTGTAATAGAGTGTGAAGTTGGGGGGAAATGATGCCTCCCATCTCTAGGACTGATTTAACTGTTTATGGAGTTTTATTGTCCCATGTGAATTCCAAAACTGTTTCATCTATTTTCTTTTGGAAATACATCATGGGTATCCTTAAGGGACTGCACTGAATCTGTACAACTTTGTTTTGGAGAGTATTGTCATTTTAATGAAGTTAATTGTCTCAGTCCATGAACAGGAAATATGTTCCCATTGCCTTTAGACCTCTTTTATTTCTTCAAGCAGTGTTTTGTAAAGGTCTTTTTCCTCCTTGGTTGATTTTGAAGTACTTGATTTTCTGAGGCACAATTGTAAATGGGATTTATTTTATCTCTTCTCTTGGACTATTTCTGTATATTAAAGCCAAGACCTTTTGTATGTTAATTTTATAGCCTGCCACTTTACTATACAAATCTATTGTTTCATAAACATTTTTTGTAGTGTCTTTAGAATTTTCTAAACAGAGTATCATGTAATCTGCAAATCAGTGCTTGAATTCTTCCTTTCCTCTCTGGATATCCTTAATATCTTTTTCTTACCTAATTGCTATGATGAGTACTTACAGTACTATATTGAATAGAAGTGGTGAGTGGGCAATCTTGTCTTCTGTCTTAGAAGGCTTTAATTTTTTTCTATCGAGTATGATGTTTACTCTGTTTCTGTGGTAAATGGCTTTGACTATATTTAGGAATGTTCCTTAGATTCCCATTTTGTTAAGAGTTTTTATTATGAATGGGTGCTAATATTTTTTCTCTATTTTTCAACCGCAATGCAAACTTCCACTTCCTAAGGGTAGAGTTATTTTGTACCTTAGCAAGTGTTGTATTCCTTCCTTCCTTCCTTCCTTCCTTCCTTCCTTCCTTCCTTCCTTCCTTCCTTCCTTCCTTCCTTCCTTCCTTCCTTCCTTCCTTCCTTCCTTCCTTCCTTCCTTTGCTCTTTCTTTCGCCCTTCCCTTCCCTTCCCTTCCCTTCCCTTCCCTTCCCTTCCCTTCCCTTCCCTTCCCTTCCCTTTTTTCTTTTTGTTTGTGGGCCAGGTAGCATATCCAGCAGGGCTCTGCACCCAAGAATCACTCTTGGAAGTGCTTAGATGACCATATGGGATACTAGGAACCAAACTTGGATCAGTCATATGTAGGGTAAGTTTCCAATCCATTGTATAATCTCTCTGGCACCTGATATTTTCTATATAAATTATAGCATAAGTAGATACATGAAAGCTAACTTTTGTCTTACATATGCAGGGACCAGAAAGATAGTACAGTGGACAGCCTTCCCCTGGAGGAGGCTCGAAATGCTGCCCTGGCACCAGCCTGCTTTAGGGTTTAGGTTCATATGACACCCTGATGATGAGGAAACAGCAATAACTTGCTCTAAGGGCAGGTTGACCTGCCTGATCACCTAATGGTGAGATGAAATCTGAAGATGCTCCTTCATCCTAGGATCTGTACAAAAATCAAGATGTCTAATTACAGAAGACTGACTATGACAACCACTACTGAGCAGAACGTTCCATGTAACCATAAAGAAAGACTATCCTATGCTTCTTTCTAGGATTTGTGCAAAAACCAAGATCTCTAATTACAGAAGTCTGATTTTTTTAAATTATCTTCACAACTTTATTCCTTCTTTAACTCCAATAATTCCAACTACAAAGAGTTGACATGAGTTAAATTCCTATAGATTATTTCTTGTCACAGAGCATCACTTAACTCCTAAACAAAAACTGCAAAATAAAAATACCCTACATTAAATAACTATTTGAATTTTATATTTTCCAATTTATTTGAGTCCAGAATATTGGGTAGCCAGAACCTATTTTAGCAGGTCATGGTGCAAGGTGGGTGTGAACCTCTGGACAAGACACTTGTTCTAACACAATGCATTCACATCATACTCACACTCAGAGAAGAAGTCTGATTTTGACAATTGCTACTGAGCAGAACTTTTTCTGGGACCATAAAGAAAGACCTTTGGGTTGGACAACCAACATGCCTGGATCCTGTAATTGGTCTTATGATAGTATGCTTCATGGGTGGAGACACCCTGTATTTCTTAGGCCAAGGAAATTTCCTTTCTAATTTCCCCAACATTTACTGCACCTATGCACCACACACACATACACACACAAAACTTGCCACATCTTCCCTTCCCTTATTTCTTCCTTTTTCTTTTTTTTTTTTTTTTTTGTTTTAGTTTTTGGGCCACACCAGTGTCACTCAGGGGTTACTCCTAGCTATGTGCTCAGATATGGCTCCTGTCTTGAAGGATCGACCATATGGGATGCTAGGGGATTGAACCGTGATCCTTCCTAGGTTAGCGTATGTGAGACAAATTCTCTACCACTTGCACCAACATTCCAGCCCCTATTTTTTTCTTCTTTTAATTTTATTTATATCTTCTAGATAGGGGCCCCCGCCTTTTTCATTGAACCTTAGAACTTGAATCATTTCTGCTTCATATTTCTATGTCTTCATACAAATTGAGAAAAAAAAATAAGTAGATGGGACCCAGGGGCCAAGTGGTCTCAGGAACATTGATTGGGGGGAAAAAAAAGGTCATATATAAATACTCAAGCCAAAATTAATGACAGTAGATTCATGAGACCCAAACTACAACAAGATAAAACACAAAGCACTAGTAGTCCAGGGGGCTAAGAATGGAGATATGGGATGCATGTGGGGAACTGTGGTGGAGGGAGGTCAACACTGTTGGTGGGAATGATCCTAATTCACTGTCACTATATGCCTGAAATACAACTGTAAAAGACTTGTAATTCACAATGGTCTCAATAAAAAATTTAAAATATATATTCTAGTGATTTCATTATTACTTTTTTTTACTATTACTATTACTTTTTTTAAAGTATCCACACTTACATTCATTGAAATGTGTGAAATTTTATATGAAATTATACTGGCATAAGTGTTTATCCATGGAAGAAAAACATATTATGAAGGAAGAACATATGTGAAAATAAAATATGTGGAAGAAAAGACTACACATAAATACAACTTCTGTTATTTTGCTTTCTCAAGTACCAAAGAAAGATTTCTTAGGTTGCCAAACTTTCCATTTGATCACTTCAGTTCAGTACATGTCATCCTCTGCAATATGTATTTGGTTTGTAGGATGTCTTTAGAAAACAGTAAAGATGTTTATTTGGGGGCCAAAGTGATAATACAGCAATTAGGCTCTTGCCTTGTAAGCAGCTGAACTAGGGTGAACCCCACCATCCTATATGGTCTCCTGAGCACCTCAGGAGTAATTCCTGAGTGTAGAACAGGAATAAGCCCTGTGTACCACTTGATGAGGCCTCAAAACAAAAACAAACAACAATAAAACCCAAAAACATTAAATAAAAGAATTAGATGTAAAGAACTTTTGCCAATTCTGGTTAGTTAAGATACTAAGACTATGGTAAGAATTGGGAGGCCTTATCTTTTCTTTTCTTTTGATTTTTTTAATACATATAATCCTTCACCAGTGCAACATTCCCATGACCAATATCCCAAGTGTCCTTCCTCTCCACCCCACACCAGCCTGTACTCTAGGCGGACTTTCTACTTCCCTCATTCAGTCACATTTTGTTTTGTTTTGTTTTGTTTTTTAGTTTTTGGGTCACACCCAGCAGCGCTCAGGGGTTACTCCTGGCTCTATGCTTAGAAATCACTCCTGGTGGGCTCAGGGAACCATATGGGATACCAGGATTCGAACTACTGACCCTCTGCATGAAAGGCAAACACCTTACCTCCATGCTATCTCTCCAGCCCCCAGTCACATTTTGTTATGATAGTTCTCAGTGTAATTATTTCTGTTACTGCACTAAACAATCCCTGTGGTGAGCTTCATGTCAGAAGCTGGACCCTCCAAACTCCTCTATTTTGTCTCTGAGAATCATTACACAAATGTTTTTTATTTTTCTCAAAACCCATAGATGAGTGAGACCATTCTATGTTTATCTCTCTCCCTCTGACTTATTTCACTCAGCATGATAGATTCCATATACATCCATGTATGGGAAAATTTCATGACTTCATCTCTTCTGATGGCTGCATAATATTCCATTGTGTATATATGCCATAGTTTCTTTAAACATTCATCTATTGAGGAGCATCTAGGCTGTTTCCAGAGTCTGCTATGAATATAGCCAATGAATATAGGTGTGAGAAAGGGATTTTTGTATTGTATTTTTGTGTTCCTAGGATATATCCCTAGGAGTGGTATAGCTGGATCGTATGGGAGCTCAACTTCCAGCTTTTGGAGAAATCTCCATATTGCTTTCCACAAAGGTTGGGCCAGATGGCATTCCCACCAGCAGTGAATAAGATTTCCTTTCTCTCCACATTCCCGCCAGCACTGCTTGTTCTCATTCTTTCTGATGTGTGCCAATCTCTGTGGCATGAGATGGTACCTCATAGTTGTTTTGATTTGCATCTCCCTGATGATTAGTGATGTGGAGCATTTTTTCATGTGCTTTTTAGCCATTTGTATTTCTTTTTTGTCAAAGTGTCTGTTCATTTCTTCTCCCCATTTTTTGATGGGGTTAGATGTTTTTTTCTTGTAAAGAAAATTCTTACCATAGGCTGTGTTCTTTACACTGACTGTATAGAAAGAGGAGGTATAATAAATGCACCCCATATACACCTCACCCAGGCCCTTTGTCTGGTCTGTATTGTGAATTGGGGGACAAAAAAAAAAGAGGACAAGGTGAAGTTACAGTGGGAAGACGATCACCCATAAATAGAATTCTCAGAAGAAATCCCCTTGCTAACACCTTAATTTTGAACTTTCAGCCAAAAAACATCAAGAAAAATAAAACAAAACACGTGCACAATTACTTTGCCCCTCAAGCCCCCAGCTAGTAGTACATTATAATATCTCTTATTACACAAAGCAATCTAAAGCCACAAAATTTATGTAACTCCTTTAACATTGAAGGCATAGTATTTGTTTACAGTTCCATGCACATGCATATTAATTTAAGTTAACCTCAAAAGTTAAGTGATAGACCTTGAGACTTCCTGATCTGAAGTTTAATACTATTATATTAGTCTGCTTTTGACTTTTCTTTTTTAATTTATTTATAGAAAGTATATCACATAGTTGACACAATTGATCATAATACATTTGTTTCAGGAAGAACAAAGGCAAAGTTATTATTTTCTTCTTCACTCTTTCTTTTTTTCTTAAGGATAAGAGTCAAAGGAGCACAGCAAAAACAGTGTTAGAGTGGCAATTGTTATTTGCATAGACCCAGTGAAATATGGGGGACATGGAAAGAAAAAAGCCTTGGCCTAAACACAAGGAGACCTTTCCTCTGAAGTTTTCTGGCATAGACCAACTCTAGGCTCCAAGCATACTAGGTTGTCCAACCCAAATCATTGTCTGTCGTGCCAATACACTTTTATTTTTCACACAGTCGCTGTTGTTGGTGTCAGGTTTCTGTAGTTAAAGATCCTAGAATCTGTACATATCTTACATCAAAGTCAGGATGATGTGGAGCATCCTCTAGTTTCACCTCACAATTAGAGGGCAATGTAGAGAGCCCTGTCCTGAAAGCAGGTCATTGTTGTTGTTAAGTTTAGGGAAGTCTCTTTTGAGTAGGTCGATGCCAGAGCAATGGTAGGGTCTTCCCTAGTAGAGGATTGCTTCTAGGTGATGTTATAGACAACCATGTTTGATTTGTAGATGGCATCCCTGGTTCAGAGGTGAATGGAGAATGCTCATTCTTCTGAAGCCTGAGCCAGGTCAATATGACAATGTTCAGGGTATAAAGTCCCATTTGTGTGTTCCTATCCCTATTTGTGTGTTCCTATCTCTATTAGATAAGAACTTGTTTGTATGTATATTATTTTCCCATTTTAATGTACCTATGCAAAAGAGGAGCAATGCCACATGACATTATTGGTGCATATGGGGGCTGCTAGAACAAGTCCAACAATCCCCGTGACTTGGTTCTAACATAAACTTTAAACTGAGGGACTCTTCTACCAGAATTCCTTATTGAACAGATCACAAAGAGAAGAACAAACAAAACAGTGGGGAAAATCTTCACTGTATAAGAGAATATTTAGTAAGAGTTATATCTGTTAAGGAAATACATATAAGGTACTCAAGGTAAAAAAGGTAAATGTGGGGTAATAATGGTGTGGGTGAGGGAGTGAAGGACTAGAAATGAGCTTGTAGGGCAGGGGGCAAGGGCAGAATACAAGATGGACGTTCTGCATATGCAAAACATACATTAATCATAGGGGAAAAAAGATGCTAAGACTATGAAGCAAAGAGATTTGAGAATAATTTTTTACTATAGATTATCCTTCTGAGACATCTTAACATTGTTTTATTTAAATTTAAGAAAACTTAAAAGAGCTAGAGAGGTGTAGTACACATGACACTTGACTTGCACACAGCCAGTCCGGATTCTATCCCCACATCTTCAAGTGGTTCCCCAATCCCTGTCAGGAGTGATCCCTGAGCATAAAGCTAGGAATATGTTCTGAGAACCACTGAATGTGGGTTCCCTTCCTCCCAAAAGATCTATTAATTCTGGAGTCAGTGGTTTTATTTGTCAAAGATAAAAAAAAAAATACATTGACATTTTAATTTTTAAAATAATATCTTTGTAATATATTGTATCTTCTGAATATATATTGTTAAAGAATTTTAATGTTTTTGTTATCTTAGATTTTTGCTTCAGTGTCTCGAAGACCTTGATGCTAATCTACGAAAATTAAACTCTCGTCTCTTTGTGATTCGTGGACAGCCAGCAGATGTGTTTCCGAGGCTTTTCAAGGTAATTTGAAAAACAATTGCATAATAAAATATTGTTATAGATGATACTATTTGGATATAAAAGGTATTCGGGTAATTAAGAAATAGAACTATTGTGTTTGTTTTGGACCATACCCATCAGTGCACAGGGCTTACTCCTGGCTCTATTCTCAAGCATCATTCCTGGCAGGGCTCCTCACAGACCATATGTGGTACCAATATCATACCCTTGTCTGCTGTGTGCAAGGCAAAAGCCCTACCATAGCTCTGTACTATTGCTTTGGCCCAAAAAATGGAAACTATTTTTAAATAAAATTTGCGAAATTCTTTTCTTTTCTTTTTTTTTTTTTTTTGTTTTTTTGTTTTTGGTTTTTGGGTCACACCCGGCCACGCTCAGGGGTTACTCCTGGCTCTATGCTCAGAAATTGCTACTGGCTCACTCTGGGGACCATATGGGATGCCAGAATTCAAACTACCGACCTTCTGCATGCAAAGCAAATGTCTTCCCTCCATGCTATCTCTCCGGCCCCAGTTCTTTTCTTTATTAAAGTTAAATAAGATCAAACTTCATAAAGTGTTCACAAAATATTTAGTTCCTTTCTCTGTCTTAAAATACTAGTGTCCCTTTTGTTTATTTCATACTTACTAGAAATATTCCTTGCTATAAAATAAGAATGTATATATGAATGAATGGATGATTGGATAGATAGACAGATACACATTTACTTATCCTTAAAATCCAAGATGGGAACACATTTTGTGTTCTGGCCATGCTTTAATATACACAACCATGTATTTTGGGGGTGGAGCTCACACTAGGTGACACTTAGGGGGTTACTCCTGGCTATGCACTCAGAAATCGCTCCTGGTTCAGGGGACCACATGGGACACCAGGGATCAAACCCAGGTCTGTCCTGGATCAACCACGTGCAAGGCAAATGCCCTACCACTGTGCTATCACTTTGGCCCCACAATCATGTATTTTTGAGGTTGTTTACAATTGCTTCTTCTGTCTTTTTAATGACTGTGATCTTCCATGGTGTAAATAGATTATAATTTTTTTAGCTTTTTTCCTGAGTTATTAATTTTTTAAACTTTACTAATACAAATAATGTTGTTAATGAATATTCTTTTGTTTGCTATTGAACCACACCTCGCTGTATTCAGGGGGTTCTTCCCACTTGATGCTTTAAGCACCATGTGGTGCCAGGAATCTAACGCTGGGTTGCACTCAGGCAAGACAAGTTCTCTACCACTTAGCCACATCCCTGGCTTTAGAGAACATTCTTGTCCTATTATTTTTCTTTGCTCACATGGGCCATTGGGATATGTAATTGGGATAATTACATTTTTGGGATAATTCTTAGAAGTAGATTTTTAGGTCAAATGATTTTAATAATTGACATACTGCTTAGTGATACTAAATTATAAGGGGGGCTTTTTGTTTGTTTTGTGATACCTAGAACAGAATCTAGGGCCTTTTTAAATGTATTAATTATGCATTTCTTTCCTGTAGAGTAGTTTATGAATAATCACTTGATATGCTTGTTTTAAAATTTTATTTTTATTCCAGTCTGTGTTATAACAAAAAAACATTTTTAATTATGTATACATTTTTTCCTTTTCTCTTGTTCTAGGAATGGAACATTAGTAAACTCTCAATTGAGTATGATTCTGAGCCCTTTGGAAAAGAACGAGATGCAGCTATTAAGAAACTGGCTACTGAAGCTGGAGTAGAAGTCATTGTGCGAATTTCACATACATTATATGACCTGGACAAGTATGTTTTCTTTATGTTTTTTTCTACTATGGTAAATTACACATAGTATTTCTCACCTTAAACAATTTTAAATGTTACCATGAATAACAGATATTAAGTACATAGCTGTGTAATGCTTTGGGGTTTTTTGTTTGTTTGTTTGTTTTGGGGCTACACCTGGCTCTGTGCTCAGAAATCACTCCTGGTAATTTCTCCTTGTGGGCTTAGGGGACCATATAGAATGCTGGGAATTGAACCTGGGTCAGATAGCTGCTTGCAAGGCAAAAAACCTACTGTACTATCGCTCCAGCCCCAGCCATGTAATTTTTAACCAATGTGGTTTATTTATCTTTTGGTTTGGAGACCACAACCAGCAGTACTGTGAATCTCTCAAGGAGGGGCACAGGGGACCCTATGTGTTGCTGAAGATTGAACTCAGGTCAGCTGTGTACAAGGCATGTACCCTACCCACTGTACTTTCAACTCTGGCCCATGTGATTTAAATATGATGGAAAAACATGCAACATAGAGTTGTAGGGAATTAAGTGATCAGATGTCAAACTCTTGGCATTTTATTTACCGCTAAGATATTTATTGTTTTTGATTTGGGGACCATACTCATTGGGGTTCAGATCTTACTTCTGGTTCTGTGCTCAGGGATCATGCTCAGGGTACTTGGGGAGCTGAACCATGTGTGATGCTGTGGATTGAACCAAGGCCAGGGTCTGTCACTGCAAGACAAGCACCTTACCCTCTGAACTCTATCTCTGGTCCTTGCTGTGATTTTTAATTTACCCAAGTGACAAATACAAAAATTATAGGCAGTTCTTAAGATAAAATTATTCAGGGGCCAGAGTGATCGCACAAAAAGTAGAGTGTTTGATTTGCAAGCAGCCAACCTGAGTTCATTCTTAGCATTTCATATGGTCCTCCAAGTCTACCAGGAGTGAATTATGAGTGCAGAGTCAGGAGTAATCCCTGATACCACTAAGTATAGCCCAAAAGAAAACAAAAATATTCAGAATATGGGGCCGACAAGATAGCATGGAGGCGCTTCTTGGCCTTTTGGTTAAGATCAAGTGAGATAGCATGGAGGTAGGGTGTTTGCCTTCCATGCAGGGGGATGGTGGTTCGAATCCCAGCATCCTATATGGTCCCCCACACCTGCCAGGAGCAATTTCTGAGTGTAGAGCCAGGAGTAACCCTTGAGCGATGCTGGGTGTGACCCCCCCAAAAAATATTCAAAATAGTTTCTGAACTATGTTTCTAAAACTAAGAGTAATATAGTTTTTTTGTGTGTGTGTGAGAATGGGTCATCCCTTAGAACTTACTTTGGGGTCACTTCTGTGCTTAGAGAATGAGATGTAGTGCTGGGGATCAAACTGAAGTTGACCATGTGCGAGGCAAGCACCTAAATTTCTTTACTATCTCTCTAGCTCAATTTTCCTTGATACTACTATTAACTCAGCTTACTATGATTTACCTGCTGTAGGCCTGCTAAACTCTTAACAGTACTAATTTCATTGTTTATATGATATATAACTACAAATTAGCTTAATATATTTTGTTTTATTGTTTTATTTCACAGCTGTACATTTTATCTATATGAATTTTTATTCCAAATACAACTTAGAGGGGCCGGTGAGGTGGCGCTAGAGGTAAGGTGTCTGCCTTGCAATTGCTAGCCAAGGAAGGACAGCGGTTTGATCCCCTGGCATCCCATATGGTCCCCCTAAGCCAGGGGCAGTTTCTGAGCGCTTAGCCAGGAGTAACCCCTGAGCATCAAACAGGTGTGGCCCGAAAAACCAAAAACAAAATAAATAAATAAATACAACTTATATACAATGTTACTTTGCATATCTGTGAAGAATGGTTTAATAGTTCTTAAGATATATATTTGAGCATTTTTTCATGTACCTGTTTTTCATTTAAACTTTTTAAAATGTTTTCATTGAGGGGCCAGAGTGATAGCGCAGTGGTAAGGCATTTGCCTTACATGCATGCAGCCAACACAGGACAGATCCCACTTCAAATCCTGGCATCCCATATGATCCCTTGATGCTGCTGGGAACGACTGGGTATGACCCAAAAACAAAAATTAAAATTTTTTATTGCTTTTTAATTATTTTATTACTAATACAGTTTTTATTGGTTTACTATATTGCTTAATTTTTTATGTTAAAGCATTGCACATGCTATTAAAATTCTGATGCCATCTCACTATCAAATTGACCACCTCCATGCTTTTCCCTCACCCTTTTTGCCATTTCTTTCTACTATATAAATGTGTATTTCTTGGGACCAAAGAGATAGTACAGGATTAAGGCATATGTCTTGCATGCAGTTGATTGTTGTTCAGTCTTTGGCACCACATGATACCCTAAACATCCCTGATGGGATCCAGGCATTGCTGTGGTAGCCTTAAAATCCTCAGCACTCCAAGTCCCAAGCAATACTGCATCCTAGGACTCTCAAATTGAATAGCTAGCCTGGTTGGCTGAGGATTCTTGGAAAGGACCCTTGGGCCTGTGAGCACCATGGTGGGAGGGCCTCAAATCACCCCCAAAAATTTTTTTTGACGAAGTCAATCAACTTTTATTAGAATATATTTCAAGAAATACTGATCACTAGTGTTGTGATGTCCACCATTGATTTTTTTTTTCCTGCCATTGATTTTATAGTGAAATTCAAATTTAGGAAATATTACAGTCTCTGATTTTGAAGATTTGTGATAGAGTGGTTGACTCCATGACAAAAAGCAGCTGCCTTAGTTTTGATTCTTACATGTTTTGAATACAAGCCTGGTAAATGTCTTGTCTGGAACTCCCAACATTGCCACACAGCATGTGAGCTCCAGGGCCTCATGGTCAGGTGTTGCAAGCACCACAATTGAAATATGCTCTCCAATACCACTATAATTTTACAAAAAAGAAAATTGTGAGGGGTTGTAGATGAACTCTAAGGGTTGAGCACATGCTTTATATGCTGATGGCCTAATTTTCATTCCCAGTACTGCATGGTTCCCCAAGCACTTCTAGGAATGAAGCCTGAGCATAGAGCCAGTAGTAGCTACTGAGCACCGCAAGGTGTGACCCAAATAGATCCCTCTTATCTCCTTAAAAATGTTTGAACACTCAGGCCAGGACCATGACATCTGGTGTGCAAGAGTGCTAGTCCACTATGAGCAATACAATAAGAATGTTCCCGGACACTACAACTAAATGTGCCTTGCAATCACTAACAAGCATTAAAGCCAGATGTGTGACATCTATTGAGCACCATAACCAATAATGTTTGTGATTCTATACCTCATTCACATAACTACAAGTGTAGCAACAACAAAAAAAAAAGGATAGGAGAGGGAAAGAGAGTAAGAATACCATAAGACCTTAAAAATCGAAAAGAATCCGTGGACCAGGACTTAGCGCAAAGGTCCAAATTCTTTTCCTTACATCTTCTGGTCCCCTGCGCATCACTGTGAATGACCCTTAGGGAAGACCATACCTTTATTCCCCTGAACTGTGCTAAGTACCAGCACCCCTTTGCACTGCCAGGTCTGGCTTGAAAATCAAAATAACAAATGTTTATGTTATTATTTTTGTTGTTAACTTATGCTTTGGGGACTAAACCCAGCTCTGTTCATGGCTTACTCCTGGCTCTGCACACTACTGACAGGCACTACAGACCATATGGGATGCCATGGATCGAACCTCAGTTATGCATATTAAAGGCAAGCACCCTACCCATTGTACTATCTCTCTGGCCCCTATTTTAAAATTTATTAAACATTAGTTTTAGTGTATTTTTCCTTATTAGTGCTAAAATCTATGACTTGGGTATATTTAAATTTTGTTTTAATTATTTTTATTAAGTTAATAAAACTAATTCTCAAAGTAATATAACAAACTAGTTAATATTATTTCACTTCTACAACTGTATTAAGAGCATTTGGTTAGGTATTTTTGAAACTCAACTATCAACAACTTTTTAATTGTATCTCATGGTGATTTAATAAAAGAAAAAGAATATCTTATTCAGGCAAGGATCATACTTGATAGTAAGCTAGAAGTCATATATTTTAATAATAATCATTCCATATCTAGTTTGCCAGTTTTTCTAGCTTTAGAGAGCTAGAAAGCAAGGAAGAGGAGGATAAACAAGATAAGAGCAATTGCTTCTAAGTAGGAATTTATAAAATGCATAAAATTGGTATATATTGACTTGAATATGAATAATTCATCATATTAAAATGTAACAGAAATAATTTTTCTAAGGTTTTTTTTTTTTTGCTTCTGTTATATAACTAGCAATGTTCTCAGTTGTATCTTGCAGTATCACTATGATCCACAGTTTTATTACAGTCCTTTATATACTCTTAAGTACGCTAAAGTAAAACTTAAAAACGGGCTGAAGATGGGCCGGAGAGATAGCATGGAGGTAGAACATTTGCCTTGCATGCAGAGGGATGATGGTTTGAGTTCCGGCATCTCATATGGTTCCCCGAGCCTGCCAGAAGCAATTTCTGAGTGTGGAGCCAGGAGTAACCCCTGAGCGCTGCCGGGTGTGACCCAAAAACAAAAACAGAAAAACATGGGCTGGAGAGATAGGGTACTTGCCTTGCACACGGCCAACCCAGGTTTGATCTCCAACATCCCATATAGTCTTCCGAGTACCACCAGGAGAATTTTCTAGTAGTTTCTGAGTGTAGAGCCAGGAATAAGCCTTGAGCACTGAGCATTGCCAGGTGTGGGCATCCCAAAACAAACAAATAAGACAAATAAAAGCTGAAGAGAGTAATTTTATGATAATTGCTTTCTGTATTTATACTTGACAAGAAGTTATGTATGGTATAATGTGTTATATTTAGATTAAGAAAGACTTCGTGGGGCCGGAGAGATAGCATGGAGGTAAGGTGTTTGCCTTACATGCAGAAGGACAGTGGTTCGAATCCCAGCATCCCATATGGTCCCCTGAGCCTGCCAGGAGCGATTTCTGAGTGTAGAGCCAGGAGTAATCCCTGAGCACTGCTGGGTGTGACCCAAAAAACTAAATAAATAAATAAATAAATAAATAAATAAATAAATAAATAAATAAATAAATAAATAAATAAAAGGAAAGCCTTCATTTGTTACTGTGTGACCTTAACTAATTATCTCTCTTAGTTGGTAGGTTTCAGTTTCAGGTCTATAAAATTTATGAGCATGAAATATGTGCACAAATGTGAATTAAAAATGTTGATATGTTTAGTAATGGTCATGTACACATAGAAAATAGCAATTGATATTGAAAAAAGGATATTTTTGTTTGTTTCGTTTTTTGTTTTGGGGCCAAACCTGGTGACACTCAGGGATTACTCCTGGCTATGTGCTCAGGAATCACTCCTGACTTGGGTGACCATATGTGACATCAGGGGATTGAACTGCCATCTGTCCTAGGTTAGCACATGCAAGCAAATGCCCTGCTGCTTGCACCACCACTCCGGCCCCATCTTCCTTCCTTCCTTCCTTCCTTCCTTCCTTCCTTCCTTCCTTCCTTCCTTCCTTCCTTCCTTCCTTCCTTCCTTCCTTCCTTCCTTCCTTCCTTTCCTCCCTCCCTGCCTCCATCCCTCCCTCCCTCCCTCCCTCCCTCCCTCCCTTCCTTCCTTCCTCCCTCTCTCCCTCCCTCCCTTCCTCCCCTCCTTCCTTCCTTCCTTCCTTCCTTCCTTCCTTCCTTCCTTCCTTCCTTCCTTCCTTCCTTCCTTCCTTCCTTTCCTTTCCTTTTCTTTTTTCTTTTCTTTCTTTTAGTGGCCACACCTGGCAACTCTCAGGGGTTACTCCTGGCTCTGTGCTCAGAAATTGCTTCTGACAGGCTCAGGGGAATGGGATGCCAGGATTCGAACCTGGTTCTGTCCTGGGTCAGCCGCATGCAAGGCAAATGCCCTACTGCTGTGCTACCTCTATGGCCCCCAGGAATATAGAGTTTTAATTACTGAAACTTGTTGCCTTTTTTTTTTTTTTAAGTTTTGGGTAACATCCAGTGGTGCTCAGGACTTATTCCTGGCTCTGTGCTCAGAGACCACTCCTGGTGGCCTTGGGGGATCAAACTTAGGTTGGCTGTATGAAGGCAAGCATGCCACCTGCTATATTATTACTCCAGCCCCTAAACTTGCCACTTCTTGATAGGATATTGTCCTGTCTTGCTTTTATTGCCATTTAGAAGTTATTAGAGTTGGAATCAACATGTTCTATGTTTTCATATATATTACTCTGCTGTTACTACCTTTAGCCACACTTTTTTTTTTTTGGTTTTGGTTTTGATTTTTGGGCCACACCCGGTGACACTCAGGGGTTACTCCTGGCTAGGCGCTCAGAAATAGCTCCTGGCTTGGGGGACTATATGGGACGCCAGGGATCGAACCGCAGTCTGTCCTAAGTTAGCCATGTGCAAAATAAATGCCCTACCACTTGTGCCACCACTCTAGCTCCATTTAGCCACACTTAACTCATAGATGCTTTAATAACCTAGTCTTACAGCTTTGATACTTGCATACTGATTTTTTTTTTTTTTTGGTTTGTGGTTCATACCTGGCAGTGTTTGGGAGCTCTTTTTGTCATGTTCAGGAGAACATATGGGGTGCCAGTGATTGAACCTGGGTCATCCACATGCAAGGCAAGCACCCTATATGCTATCTTATCACTAGCTCCAATATTGTTATTTTTTGACATGCAGCATATATTTAGAAAATGAGGATAATTATTTTCAAATTTATTTACATTTTTAACATAATTTCTAGTCAAATAACTAGCCAATGTTCTCCTAGAATGTTTATTTTGAGAAAGGAAGATATTAGTGTTTGGGATCCCAGTCTGTGTCACTATTCCTAACTTGATGCTCAGGGCTCACTCCTGGAAGTTTTGGGGAACCATGCTTTTCTGAGAGTTACAAGCAAAGTATGCGTTCCATTGAGCAGCCTCTCTGGTTGGTGTCTCTTCTAGAATCTTTTTTTTTAAGGGGGATAGGAAGAGGTTTAGGCCTACTGTTGCTCAAAGACTGTTTAGATGCCACTCTGGACAGTATTTGTGGGGTCATGTGTTGCCAGGGATTGAACCAGGGTTGACTTCATATAAGGTTTTTTGGGGTTTTTTTTTGTTTTGTTTTGTTTTTGTTTTATGGGGGGGCACACCCAGCGATGCTCAGGGGTTACTCCTGGCTATCTGCTCAGAAATAACTCCTGGCAGCCACAGGGGACCATATGGGACGCGGGATTTGAACCAACCACCTTGGGTCCTGGGTCGGCTGCTTGCAAGGCAAACACCGCTGTGCTATCTCTCCGGCCCCTACTTCATATAAGTTAATTGTTGTTTTCTGTCTCTTGTGTCTTCTCTGGAATTAAGTGATTCTTTTTGCTTTGTGATTTTTATCTGAAAATAATTTATCTATCAAAAATATATTGTCACTTTCAAATACTCAGCACATTTTAATGATTCTTACAATAGGATCATAGAACTCAATGGTGGACAGCCTCCTCTTACTTATAAAAGATTCCAGACTCTCATTAGCAAAATGGAACCACTAGCAATACCAGTGGAAACTATTACTTCAGAAGTCATAGAAAAATGTACAACTCCTCTGTCTGATGACCATGATGAGAAATATGGAGTCCCTTCCCTGGAAGAACTAGGTAGGTATAACTAGCAGTAGTGTTGAACTCTCTCAAATGATTAAATAAGAAAAATCCCAATTCTAGTTTCAATTTATAAAATATTTTTCATTAAAATTAAAAACATGGAAAATTTCAGAAAGAATACTCTTAAAACTAAAAAATGCTAATGTATCTTTTATAATTAAGTGACCTGTTATCACTTTAAAATGTATATCCTAAAAAATAGAGGCCTTATAATACAACCTTCTTATGTGAGGCCTTGCACAGGGTTCTTGGTTTATTTGATACAGAGTTGGAGTGATAGTTTGGTGGGTAGGGTGCTTGCCTTTCACGTAGTGGGCCTTTGTTCCATTCCCAGCATCACATATAGTCCTTTGAGCACCACAAAGAATGACCCTGAGCGTTGTTAGGCATGGCTCCAGAACAGACAAAAAACTATTTTTATGCTTCTCAAAACTTTTCTGTAGGTAAGTTTGTTCTTTCAGTTATTGTGGTTAGATGAAAATTATTTTAGGTCCAGAAGAATGATGATTTTTTTTATTTTTTATTTTTGTTTAGGTTTTGATACAGATGGCTTATCCTCTGCCGTATGGCCAGGGGGAGAAACTGAAGCACTAACTCGTTTGGAAAGACATTTGGAAAGAAAAGTATGATAATATAAAGCACATTCATATGTTAAAATTGGCTTTTTAGAAAATAATATAGTACCCTAGAAAACAAAAGTAAACTATTGAAAAATAGTAAGAAAAATACTTAAAATCTAATTCTTTATAAAATAGTCTTTGCATTTAAATACCTTTTCTAGGTTGTAAAAATACATGGTTCTGGGTTGGAACAACACATATGGTGCTTGTTTTGCACATGCCAAACTTGGATTCTATTCCCAGGAATCCTTATGTCCCTTGAGCTCATGAGGGGTAATCCCTGAATGCAGAGCTAAATGTAAGCCCTGAGCTTCATCAGTTGTGACCCAAAATAAATAAGTAAATAAGTACCTTTTTCTGTCTTCAGAATATTTCTTCCTCAA
Source organism: Suncus etruscus (assembly GCF_024139225.1). Classification (NCBI taxonomy): domain Eukaryota; kingdom Metazoa; phylum Chordata; class Mammalia; order Eulipotyphla; family Soricidae; genus Suncus; species Suncus etruscus. Next base: position 40,509,354 of record NC_064858.1, read on the forward strand.
TACTATCCATTTTTTCTGTCTAAGACAGTTTCTGATGTAATTTACATCTCATAATATGTTCTGCATTGGAATGTCTAGAATAAAAGAATTTTCACTTTTATTCTTGTTTTTTTAAAACTTTTCATTTGTGGCTGAGATTTTATTTCTCAAGAATACTTAATTTTAAAGGAAAACCCAACTTTAAGCATTTTTTAAAGTGAAAAGTAATTAGTGTAGTTAGTAATTATTGTAATTCTTTCTGTATTTTTAGGCTTGGGTAGCAAACTTTGAAAGACCTCGAATGAATGCAAATTCCCTGCTTGCTAGCCCCACTGGACTCAGTCCTTATCTTCGATTTGGTTGTTTGTCATGTCGACTGTTTTACTTCAAGCTAACAGATCTCTACAAAAAGGTATTATCAAAAACAGAAACTTCTTCTTTAAAATATTACTTAAAATTTTGATCGGAGACAGACCAACAAGCTGAGTGTATGCTTTGTAGGCAAGAGGCCTGGGTTCAGTTCCTAGTACCTCATGGTCACTGACTACCAGGAGTTAATCTCACGCATGGAGCTGAGAGTAGCCCCAGAGCACTGCTAGGTGTTACTCAGAAACAAAACCAAAGAAAACAAAATATCTGATTCTTTGCTTTTCTAATCACAGGTAAAGAAGAACAGTTGCCCTCCACTTTCCCTTTATGGACAATTATTATGGCGTGAATTTTTCTATACAGCAGCAACAAATAACCCACGTTTTGATAAAATGGAAGGAAATCCCATCTGTGTTCAGATTCCTTGGGATAAGAATCCTGAGGCTTTAGCAAAATGGGCAGAAGGCCGGACAGGCTTTCCTTGGATTGATGCCATCATGACACAACTTCGCCAGGAGGGTTGGATTCACCATTTAGCTAGACATGCAGTTGCTTGCTTCCTGACACGAGGTGACTTATGGATTAGTTGGGAAGAAGGAATGAAGGTAAATATTCTAAGTGATGTAATATTGTGATCTGTGGATTAAGTTGGGAAGAAGGAATGAAGGTAAATATTCTAAGTGATATAGTGTTATTTTGAAGGACTGTGTACTTTATTAAGGCAATTTTTACAATTTTTTATAATTTTTACTTAATTTTTGTTTATTTGGCTTTTGGGTCACACCCAGCAGTGCAGTGTTCACGGGCTACTTCTGGCAGTGATTGGTAGACAATATGTTGCTGGGGATCAAACCTGGGCCTCCTGCATGAAAAGCATTTGCTCAGCTCATTGTGCCCTAAAATTGATTTATTTGTCAGTTTATTAACAGATTAAGTATTTAAAATAACAGGCAAATTTTTGGAAAGTAGAACTGTATGACCAGACAAGAGAAATGGTGAAAACTGACTAAGTTGATTTGCCTGGAGTTATCTCAGTAGTTAAACCAGCCTGGCTATTAAGGAAACTAAGGTTTTAACACACTGGACTTACATAAAGTAGATCATATCTATCACATCCAAGAGATCTTAATGGTGTATTATCCATTCCTTTTTAGTTTTTTGTTTGTTTTTGGACCACATCTGGTGGTGCTCAGGGCTTACTCCTGGTAAACTCAAGGGAACATACAGGATGCCGAAAACTGAATTGGTTGGCCTCATGCAAAATAAACACCCTATCCACTATACTATCATTTCATCCACTTATATCTTAAAACAAATTATTTTATTGTCACAGCTTTTTTGTTTCTTTTTTGCAGTGCCAGTGATTGAACCTAAAGCATTTGTTCTTCCACTGGCCTATATTCCTAGCAATGTCACAATTTTTAAATTTTACTTTATGTAAAGTGAAGCATCTTCATTTTGTAACTTCATCTCATTTTATACATAATAGTACTTACATAAATATTTCATCTTCTGCAACATGGTTTCTCCTCTCCAAGGACAATTTCTGATCCCTTGTTTTGTATTTAATCATCCTGGTACAGAATTGTTCATGAGGTAGGTGTATAGCACACACTTTAATTCATTAAAATATAATTTGTATTATTTTTTTTCTTTTGGATCAAGTAATTCCAAGAATAAACTCAAATCATGTTCATTTTAAAAGATTCTTTATGCTTGGTGGTTCCCTTTAGTAGGCAGATGAGTATACTAGTAAAATTTTGTTGGTAATTTATTTGTATTTGTGCTTTTTTTGAAAACACAGACTTTTTATGGTACTAGGAATTAATCCCAGTGCCTCACACATTCAGGACTAGTGCTCTACCATGAACTGCATCTCTATCCCCTTCCTTTCTTTAATGTCCTTATATCCCATTTTATCAGTGACTTTGATAATTTTTTTATTCTCTCCCTCCTTAAAACACTGCAAGGAGGGATGGAGCCATAGTACAATAGGTAGGGCTTTTGCCTTGCATTCAGCTGACCTGGTTTCGATCCCTGGCACCCAGTATCATCCCCTGAGTCCACCAGGAGTGATTCCCTGAGTGTGCACCAAAAACAAACAACAAAAACACTGCAAGGATTTTTAAGGTAAATTCTATTCAGAATTCTACTTATATTACTCATATGTTTTTCCCCTGAAATAATTTATTAAAGAACAGAATGTAGATGAATAACTTATTCTAGAATAGAATGCAGGTATGTATGTTAACTTTGGAATGTTTAATTTTATGGTTCTATGCTAGAATTTCTTTGTCTCGATTTTTATCTGTAAGAATGCAGGTATGGGAGGTAACTTTGGAATGTTTAATTTTATAGTTCTGTGCTAGAATTCTTTATCTTGACTTTTTATATGAACATGCTTGCTTTTGAATTATGTAGTGCAAACTAATTGTTTACTGTTACTTCTGAAGGTATTTGAAGAATTATTGCTTGATGCAGATTGGAGCATAAATGCTGGGAGTTGGATGTGGCTATCTTGTAGCTCCTTTTTCCAACAGTTTTTTCACTGCTATTGCCCTGTTGGTTTTGGTAGGAGAACAGATCCCAATGGTGACTATATAAGGTAAATCAAGGATGATTATTATTCAGCTTGGAATAGTACAGGAAGACTTTTTCATAAAGTTTAAAGTATTCCCAATTTACAATGGGCAGCAGAGATGATGAAGGGAAGAATAAACCAATCACTTAAATGGTATTGGTTTGAGTTTGTTAAAATTTACTAATAGTTCATTCTTTTAATGATGTTTCTTCTCCCAAAAGGCGTTACTTGCCTGTCCTTAGAGGTTTCCCTGCGAAATATATCTACGATCCCTGGAATGCACCAGAAGGTATCCAGAAAGTGGCCAAATGTTTGATAGGAGTAAATTATCCTAAACCAATGGTGAATCATGCTGAGGCAAGCCGTTTGAATATTGAGAGGATGAAACAGATCTATCAGCAGCTTTCACGATATAGAGGATTAGGTGTGTAAAGTCTTTGGTTTGTTTCTTTTCCAGTTTATGTCCCTGTGCTTGAATTTGAGCTTGATTAAAAACAAATGGGGGAAAGGCCACCCCAGAAATGCTCAAGGATCACTCCTGGTAGACCTCATGGTGCTAGGGACCAAAATCCATATACTGTATGCAAGGCACATGTGCTTATCTTTGACCTTATTTATAAGACAAATGCCTTACCATGTTTGTGTACAATGCAGGTACCTTATCTCTGTGGCCTCTGAATCATAGTTCATTGTTTTAGGTTTGTTAAAGCAATTGTTTAAATAATATATTTATCTAAGCACCTGATTAGAAATATGTTTGTACATCTGGCTTCTGGTTTCCTCCTTGATTCTGGAGACCAGCTCTTGCCAGGTATAGGGTTTGGGGAGGCCCCATACCAGAACCTTTCTCCCTAGCCTGGGGAGTGCTGGGAGGCTTGGCAGGCCCCCAGCCATCCTTGTCTTTTTCCCCTGACTCCAGGCCTTCCCTGGGTGCCAGCTTAGATGGCCAGAAATGGGTTCAGGTGGACTCTTAGTGGTCCTCAGTTTCCCCCCTCCCTCCATACTCCAGGGGGGAGGTGCATGGGGAGGAGGGCGGGCAGACATCTGGCTTCGGGTTTCCTCCTTGATTCTGGAGACCAGCTCTTGCCAGGTATAGGGTTTTTCTCCCCTGGACTTCAGTCTTTCCCTGGGCACTGGTCTAGGTGGACTCTATAGGGGTCAACAGGCTTTCCCCCTATCTCTCCCTACACTAATGTGAATGCGCTCTGGGAGGAGGGCAGGCTGTTCTACCACTGGTTTATGTTGGGACAGTCAGTGGAAATTTTTTCTCTTTGTTTTCATATTGGTAATATTGTGTGCATATATCCATAATATCCATCTTGTATTGGGACCTTGATACTGCCCTACAGAGCTCATTTCTAATATTTTACTGCCTCAGTCCCAATTCTTACTTCCCCCCATCCTCCCATGCAGATGCAGGTAATGACATGAAACTCACCACATAGAGTGATAAGTGCAGTTAGAGAAATAACTACACTGAAAACTATCATAACAATGTGAATGAATGAGGGAAAAAGAAAGCCTGTCTCGAGTACAGGTGTGGGTGGGGTGGAGAGTAGGTAGATCTGGGAAATTGGTGGTGGGAATCCTGCACTGGTGAAGTGAGGGTGTTCTTTACATGACTGTAATCATACAACTACAATTATATTTGTAATCACGGTGTTTAAATAAAGATAATTTTAAAAAAGAAATATGTTCGTAGTTGGGTTTTAATTATAGAAAAGAACACCCCTTTAGGTCCCTCTCCTCCCCTTCCCTCTCTCTCCTCCCTCTCTCTCCTTCTCCCTGTCACTCTTTTCTCTCTCCCTCTCCCTATCTCTCCCTCCTTCTCCCTCTCCTTCCTCTCTCTCTTCTTTCCTCTCTCTCCTCCCTCTTCCTCCCTCTCTCTCCCTCTTATTCCTTTCTTCTTCCCCTTCTCCCTCTCCCCCATCTCCCTCTCACTCCCTCTGTGTATGTATGTGTGTCTCTCTCTCTCCACTCTCTCCCTTTCCTTCACTATCTCTTTCTCGTCTCTCTCATCGCAGTAAAAAAGAAAAAGAAAAAAAAAAGAACACCCCTTTAATGGGATTTTCTTTCCTTTTAGGTCTTCTTGCAACAGTGCCATCTAATCCTAATGGGAATGGAAATTTCATGGGGTATTCTTCTGGAGAAAATACCTCAGGTTCTAGTAGCAGTGGAAGTAAGTGAAAAAGAAATTTCTTTATCTAGAAACAAGAGATTTATTTTTAAATATACTGTTTATTGAATTTCACTATGATATTTATTTTAAAATGCATCTTTCTTTTGGGGATGGGAAATCCAGCAATGCTCAGGGGCTACTCCTGGCCTTATGCTTAGGGGTCACCCAAGATGCTCAGGATAATATGTGGTGCTAGGGATTAAACTGCACATGCAAGTTCAATGTTCAAAGTTCAAGTTCAGGATAATACGTGGTGCTAGGCATTGAACTGCACATGCAAGGCAAGCTCTTAACCCCAGCACTAGCTCTCTTGCCTAAAAATAAATCCTACCTATGAAGAACTTTGTAAATCAATAAAATATTTTTAAAAAATCCTTAAGGGCTGAGGACATCTTGTGTTTGTATATATTTCATTTTTAAAAAAAAAAACATGAACACTTTATGAATTTGCATGTCATCCTTGCTCAGGGGCCATGCTAATTTTCTCTGTGTCATTCCAATTTTATGTGCTGCAGAAGCGAGCACTCATATATATATATATATATATATATATATATATATATATATATATATATATATATATATATGTACATATATATATGTGTGTGTTTGTGTGTGTGTATATATATATATATTATATACTTCAATGAATGCTCCTTATTGGCTGGAATGTAATAAGGTAGCAGAAGACAAATGTAATATGGAAAATACTTTAAGGTCATGTTCATAGCAGTTGATAAATTGCATTATAAATACCTTAGTACTGAACACAAAAACATACCTTTAGAATGTGTGATGGGGGCCAAGAGATGTACAGCAGGAAGTGGCTTGCTTTGCTCACTGCTGATTCAGGTTCAATCCTTGCATTCATATGGTCCCCTAAGCCCACCCGGAGTGATTCCTGAGTGCAGAGCCAAAAGCATTGCTGAGTGTGGCCCCAAAGCACAAACAAAACATGTGATGGGACAGGAGAAATAGTTTATTGAATCAGGTATTCTCCTTGCACACAGTTGGCACAAGTTCAATCCCTGGGACTTAATCGGTCCTCCTACTGGGGTAGGAGTAATTCTTGAGCATAGAACTAGGAGTAAACCCAAGGCACTGCCAGGTGTTCCCCCTAAAATAAAATAATATGTGATAAGATTCTTTATACTCTTACATATATGTGTGTGCATAAATGCAAACACAAACCCTCCCTCTATTAGTGAAATTTTAAAAATGGAAAGCTTCATTAAATTAGTAAAATTTGAGTCAAAGTAAAGATTTTGTAAAGAGAATAGAAAAACCAATTTTAAGGATAAAATGAAACTTGAGGGCTGGAAAGATAGCATGGAGGTAGGGCATTTGCTTTGCATGCAAAAAGATGGTGGTTCAAAAAAAAAAGATGGTGGTTCGAATCTCGGCATCCCATATGGTCCCCTGAGCCTGCCAGGAGCGATTTCTGAGCATAGAGCCAGGAGAAACCTCTAGCACTGCTGGGTATGACCCTCCCCCCAAATGAAACTCAGATGTTCACAAAGTTCATTCTTTTTTCTCTGCTTAGGTACATATCTATAACATTTTAATGGGGAGTCGGAGTAATGATCACACCTAGGGGTACTCATCACTTACTACTGGATTTACTCCTTTGCTCAAGTGATATTCAGGAAATTATCAGGTTGCTAGGCAAGCACCATTACTCTATGCTGTTTCTCCATCCCTCATATGTTAACTAGAGCAATGACCTATTGAACATGCCAAAAGATTATCATATGTGTAAAGTTATTCTAGTTCTTTTACCATGAACTCTTCTTTATGAAGTCTCTGACAGTTTTCTACATAATATTTTGTTTCTGCATAAATATTAATATTTATATGTGATATTAATGTTAAGTCATGGATAAAAACTAGGAATCATTTTACTAATGTTCAAAAGCTTTCCAGTGCCAGGAATTAAATATACATGCAAAATAAATGCTCTACTGCTAATTTTGGCCTCAGGAATGCTTTAGTTTATTTTTTATGTCAGATGTTCAAAATTGATATAAATAACAAAATCTAGGGCCATAGATAGTCTTGAGTGTATGCAGAAGACCTGTGTTTCATCCCAGTATCACATGGTGCCCTATACACCACGAGGAGTGACCTCTAAGCATTGTGCCAGTAGTTGCTCCTGAACACCACAAATGTGGCTCCTAAACCAAAAATAAAACTGTGAAAAATGTAACCTTTTTGAATTTAGAAATATTCTTTCTTTGAGCTCATTTGTTCTTGCTTTCTCCTCCAAGAATTAGCTTAGGGAGGAACAAAGGCAATCACATTTGACTGCTAGTCAAGGGGATTTTTTTTTACCACATTCTCACATATCTTGGGTAAGTATCAGTGGGACTCTCTTTCTGTGATTGGTGAAAAAAGCCTAGGAAGTTTAGGTAATTGGTCTAAGACCACACAGTTAATTCATAATTAAAGTTAGTCTGATCAGAGTTTGACTAGTTTCAAATTTTGTCCTTTCCTATAAACTAAGCTTTTGCAAATGTGGTACCATTCCTCATTTCTGTGAAATAGAACACCTTATTGCCGGAATGTGTTTCTCTTGATAGTAAAAATTAGTTGCCAGTGATGATGTCATACTTCAGAAATTTTTTTCAGATTATTCTACAATTTGAAGTAAAGTCTTTCAATTTTAAAGTGTCATTTCAAAAGTTGTATCAGATGATTTGTTACGCTTCTTTTGTGTGCAAGTATGAGGGACAGAACTTCTGTGTGTCAGTTTGATAACAGTCAAGTAGCAGAATGTATATGATGCAGCAGTCTCCAGGCACCTGGCTTGTGCATAATGATGGTACATATTGCCTTTGTAGTCCTTTCCAATCTGTAGCCAGTATTTGGAGGCAATCATGCTAGCAACTTAAGTTGGAATAATTTAGTTTCATAACTTTATAAACATACATTATTTTATGATGTGTATTTAATTCTTAAAAGCTTTCTAACCAAGCAAATATTTGTTTGTAACTTACTTTGTAGTCAGATGCTGTGAGACTTTCAAAAGACCTAGAAAGTGTAAAAGCCACCCAGAGCCTATAGTCCACCTGGGAAACAAAAACAAATGAAAAGGTTAAATTGCAAAGTGCTGCTTTCACATGAAAGAGGGAATAAATGGGAGAGAACATTGAGAACCTAAGGAACTAGCTAAGGAAGTTTTGTTGAGAGGTAGTGTGGTAGTGTTGCTTTTATGTTTATTTTTACAGAGCCTGGAAAAAGAGTACAATAGCAGGGCATTTGCCTTGCACGACACTAACCTGGGTTCAATCCCTGGCATCTCATATGGTCCCCTGAACCCCACCAGGATTTATCTCTGAGCACAGAGCCAAGAATAAGCCATGAGCACTGTGTGACAGGCCACCCAACAGAAGTGGTTTTGTTTTGTTATTATTATATTATTATTATAAATACTTATTCATCAACTTTATTAGTCATTTGGGAAATGCAAATTTAAACACTATCAGGATACATTCACCCCCAATTAGTATCAGTGACTACTACTGATAGCCTAGGATGAGGGATTTCAATGTAAATTCTAGAAGAGACCCAAGCCATCCTATACTCACTTTTAAGCAGCTAAAATAGAAAAGACAAGACAGTAATCAATGTTGTAGAGGATGTGAAAAGACTGGAAACCTTACTACTGAGATAGGATATAAAATAGCACAGTCACTTTGGAAACTATTTAGGTTTTTTCAGATTTTTATTTTTATATTCATTTAATTTTTGGTTTGCAGGCCATACCTGGTTGTTCCCAGGGCTTATTCCAAACTCTGCACTCAAACACTCCTTGAAGGCTCAGGGGACAATATGTGGTGTCAGAGATCAAACCAGGGTCGGTCATATACAAGCGCTCTACTCACTGTACTATTGCTTGGGTCCCAAGATTTTTAACTATATATAGTTTGTATCCTTTTAGTGAGTATATCTATTTAACTAGTATTTAATTAGATTAATCTCATTTATCTTAGAACTGAAAGATGAATTGTTGATATTGAATTAAACTAGTAAGAGTTTATGATGACCAAAGGACTGCCACTGTGAATCTTCCAGTAAAATTAAATTTTCTTTCCTTAGTGTCCCCGTTGTATCCCCCATCAACTTCCTCCTTGTTTCTACAGTATCTAATGGCAGCTTTGTCCCAACATCTAAACTACCTGTGATATATATTTTTCTCTTCCTCTCCCTCTCCTATAACCCCTTACATTTTTCTAAATAAAGCAATTAAACAAATCAGTAGTAAATAGTAAATTGTCATGTTTAGGCCATAAGGTCACTTCTCTTGGGGACGAATGCTTCTGTTTTTCCTTAATTTGAACACAATGACAAATAAGGTTTTCTAAACCCCTAGTTTTCTGCAATAACCCAGTCTGCTATGACATTTTGTGTGAAAAAGGTTGATGTTAATAGATTACCTTCTGCTTACATTGTGTTTGTCTCCTCCTTCTGTGATTTATACCATTAACTATCATCTGACAGAGCCCATAAGCTCTGTTTTCCAAAGTAAGGTTTGGGAATAAGAGGTAGAGGAGCACAATTTGGGCCCGGAGAGATAGCACAGTGGCGTTTGCCTTGCAAGCAGCCGATCCAGGACTAAAGGTGGTTGGTTCGAATCCCGGTGTCCCATATGGTCCCCCGAGCCTGCCAAGAGCTATTTCTGAGCAGACAGCCAGGAGTAACCCCTGAGCACTGCCGGGTGTGACCCAAAAAAAAAAAAAAAAAAAAAAGAGGTAGAGGAAAGATGTATTTATTATCACTCTTGATATGTTATGCCTTCTTGGTTGAATGTCTGATTGTTGTCATCCTGTAAAGAAGTGTGTTTTTTATGAAAATGATTATCATTGATTTTGCCTTTTGAATAGCCAACAATTTATTTTAGCCTTGATTTGATCTTCTATTTTTAATGTGTGGTTTTATTTTTATTCACATGAAGGATTGATTTCAGTCTTAAAGACATAAATGATCTTAAATATAAATACTGGATCTGTAGTGTTAATACATACATACATAACTTGCATTTTATTTTAAATACCATCAGGTTACTTTCAAGGAAGTGGTATTTTACATTATGCTCATGGAGATAGTCAACAAACTCATCTATTAAAGCAAGGTAAGAATGAAGCATTTAAGTAGTTTTATTCCCCACCTTTCCTATCTTAAATATTTAAAGTTATTATTTATTTACGTTTTTAAATGAAGTTTTTGTAACTCTGAGCTGTGCAGAATAATATCTGTCTGTATTGTATCCACCTTTAAAAATGGTTTCCATTCTTTTACATTTAATTAAGCCATTGAACTTGATTTACAATTACCCCTTTCCTCTTTTTTTCCTTTTTAATTTAGTGAAGCAAAATAGTTCTTATTGAAAGAAATTTAGAGAAGTGTGAGGGGAAAGAAAGAGAGAGAGAGAGTTATGTTCAAGAGAAAACATGGACTTCTCCAGAGGGGGGATTGAGGGGTGAGCCCCTTTTCTATTTTTTAATAGGGGCCATATGTGCTATGCCTGGAGAAACTTGGGACCACTCCTAGCTGTACTCAATTTGAGAGGGCTGTTGGTACTTGGGGCTCAGTGGTGTTGAAATTACCAGTGTCATAGCCAGCAGTGATAGAGGGATCACAGGATGCCAGAGATCCAGCCAGAGAGATTTCTATCATTTACAGTATTTCCCCTGCCCATTTTCCCCTTATCTTAACCATTGCTTCGCTCACATAGTCAAAGATTAAGTTTGTTTTGTTTTATTTTGGTTTGGGGTCCATATTTGACATACTAGCAGACCACTCCCAGTTCTGTGCTTAGAGGCTCCACCTGGTATTGCTGAGAGATTGTACAGTAGCAGGAATTAAACAGGTTTGCTGTATGCCAGACAAGTGCCTTGACCCCTGCATTATTTCTATGACCTCTAGGAGTTTATGTGTGAGTGAGGTCTTTTTCTTGTTTTGGTGATTAGTTTCTTGATTTTCTAAATGAGTGAAGAATGTAAAAGAATATGTTTTTTTTCTAAATAATTTTACTTACCACAATACCCTTTAAGCTGTGTATGTTGTCAGTAGAAGGATTTCATTTATTTATTGTTTTGTTTTTGTTTGGGAGCACACCTGGCAGTGCCTGGTCTCTCCTGGCTCTTCACTCAGGAATCACTCCTAGCAGACTCAGGGGAGTGTTGGGGGATCAAATCCGGGTCAGCCTTGTGCAAGGCAAGTGCCCTACCCACTATTGCTCTGGCTCAAAGATTTCATTTTTAAAATAACTGAGTAGTATTCTCATGTACACTGTACCATATCTTATTTTGAAATTTTTCCATTAAGTTTAACTTTTTTCATTTGGGATCCACAGATTGTAGGGCTTTGCAAACTAAACCAAGTCTCTGTGCTTAGAGTCACTTCCTCTGACACTTGGGAAACTCTATTGTACTAGGGATCAAATATGGGCCTCACACATGCAGAGCGTGCTTTCAGCTCTTTGAGTGTTCACCCAGCCACATCTTTAAACAGTCTGCCATTATGTTTACAGCATTTGGCTTTTGTATATATATGATGCAATATATCATAGTGATATGTAGTATTAATTATTAATTATAAAGTACTGATGGTGCATGGATGGATAGTGGATGGTGAGGCCTTTCTCGGCCCAGCCTGGCATCTCAGCACCTATGGCCTGGTGTGTCTGTAGGTATCAGGGTGATGGTGAAGAAATGGTCCACAGCAGTCAGATTTCAGGAGACATCCAACTTTCTTTACAAGGCCCTAATCACCATATGTGGCTTCTAAGCTAAACAGCCTCTTTCTTGCTCCTCTGCATCCATGCTGTTTCTCATCTCTCTCTACCCTACCTGCTTCTTCCTGCTGAGTCTCTGTTTCACCATTCCCCCAGGCCACTTGAATTACCAACCACAGACCCCTCCCAGCAGTGGAAGGGTCTCACTATCCAGGTAAGATAGGTAGGAAGTTGGGGGAATGATAACAGTGATATATGCAATTATCATAGCTATATAATCTTTTAAAAAATAGTGTGATTTTCAAATAAATTTCCAGAAATAGAATGACTAAATCATATGAAATTTCTGTTTTTAATTTTTCAAGACATCTCTATATTGATTTTTATATAGCTGTACCCATATGGAAGTTCCCATTAACAGTATATAAAGACTACCTTTTTTTGTTTGGTTGATTTTGGTTTGGGGTCTATAATAATGGTGAGGACTTATTCCTGGCTCTGTGATCAGGAATGGTGGTGACACCTTACATACAAGGTATTAGGGATTGATTTCAAGTTGACACATGCAAAGCAAGCAACTGTTCTGGTTCTCTGGCCCCTACCCTACTTTTTTAAAGTCCCCCCTTCTATTCTCTTTGGACGATTCTTGTATCTTGTCCCCAGCACATTGAGTCAATACTTTTGCTTTTTGTCATTCTGCTGCTTATTCTGTCATTATGAGTTGTAATTCTTCAGATAAGCTCTTCAATTCAGTGACTTACTGAAGTTTTCTCATACTGTTTCTCTTGTTGAAGCTTTTCTCTATTCTTCAATTCAACTTAACGTTTGTTGCTTTGAATCCATCATCAGGAAGAGTAGAGAGCTCTTGTGTATTTGGAATCTTTCTCAGGTTTTTGTCATCATCTATCTGTGCAGGTTAGCTCTTCCACTTCATTGTTTCAAGTACTGTGTGGATAGTAAATGGCCAAGGTGTAATTTTAGGCAGGCATGAGTAGCAGTATATTGTTCTTGATTATTGATTCTCCTTGGAAATAGGATTGCTGTTAAGAGTTTGCCACTTCAGGCTTACTAAATCAGCTCAGACTCACTCATTAGTACAAAGCTGCTGCTCTCTGTTCCTCTTCCTAGAGTTAGTTGGTTAGGGCACATGTGGGACTTGATTGACTGGTCTGGTCCACTTCTATATTTTTAATGCATTCACATTTGAGAAGGCTCTTATTTTTCTTTCTCTGTTGCCAACAGGAAATTGATTTTTTTATCTTTTTGATTATAGTCACTCACAGATATCAAGTGATACCTTATTTCCTTAGTAGGAAGAAATTATACACATTGTTTTTTTGTGATTAATGGTCATCTATCTGTTGTCTTTGTAGAAATATAGACTCATATCTTCTCAATTTTTTATATAGTTTGCTATATAATATATATAACTATATATATAGTTTTTTGTTGTTGAGTTTTATGCATTTGGTATAAACACACATATTGGACCTCATTTCAGATATGTGATTTGAAAATACTTGTCTCTTATTTAGTAGGTTGTCTTTTCTTTTCATGATTATATCCTAAGTTTTGTTTTATTTCGGTTTTCTTTGGTGGTGGGGTCAAACTCAGTGAGGGTAGGGTTGACTCCTAGCCCCGAACTCAAGAATTACTACTGGTATAGCTCGGGGGAACTACATGGGATGCTGGGGATTGAACCTGGGTCAGCCACATGCAAGGCAAGCACTCTATACCCTCCATAATGTCATTCCTACTCAATTAATTGTATCTTTTTTAAATAATTATTTAAACATTGTGATTACAAACATGTTTGTAGTTGGGTTTCAGTTATAAAAAATGAATACCCCCCTTCTCCAATACAACCTTCCCACCACCAGTGCTCCCCATCTCCATCATCCTCCATCCCTTGCCTGTATTATTCATGACAGGCTACTACTTTTTCTCACTCACTACTATTGTCATGATAGTAGTTATTTCAATAACTGCACTCATCACTCTTTGTGGCAAGCTTCATATCATAGTCTGTCCTTCCAGCCCTCATCACTATTATCTATGGTGTTATTAAAATAATGTCTTTTACATTTCTTAAATTCCATAGATGAGTGAGACTATTCTATCTCTCTCCTTCTGACTCATTTCACTTAGTATAATAGTTTCCATGTCCATATATAGCAGAATTTCCATGTCCATCCATGTCATTTTTTCCTACAGCTGCATAGTATTCCATTGTGTATATGTACCATAGTTTCTTTAGCCACTCATCTGTTGTTGGCATCTGGGTTGTTTCCAGATTCTTGCTATTGCAAATAGTGCTGCAATGAATACAAGTGTGCAAAAGGCATTTTTGTATTGTGTTTTGTGTTTTTGTGTTCCTAGGATATATCCCTAGGAATGGTATAGCTGGATCAGATGGAAGCTCAATTTCTAGTTTTTTGAAGAATCTCTATATTGTTTTCCATAAAGGCTGGACTAGACAGCATTTCCACCAGCAGTAAATGAGAGTTCTTTTCTCCCCACATCCCTGCCAGCGCTGATTGTTCTTGTTCTTTGTGATGTGTGCCAGTCTCTGAGGCATGAGATGCTACATCAGTATTGTTTTGATTTGCATCTCTCTAATGATTAGTGAAATGGAGTATTTATTCATGTGTCTTTTGACCATTTGTATTTCTTCTTTGAGGAAGTGTCCCCAGTTTTTGATGGTGCTAGATGTTTTTTCTTATTAAGTTCTGTAATTATCTTACATATCTTAGATGTTAGCCCATTATCTGATGGGCATTGGGTGAATAGTTTCTCCCATTCTGTGGGTGGTGGCCAATTAAGTTTTGAAAAATTTTAAGATGGTAAAATTCATTTTTGTTTTTCTTTTGTCATTGTCATCTATGTTTCCCCTAAGTATTTTAGGTTTACATCTATATTCAAATCTTCTATTATTTTTTTTGTATTTTTTGGGGTCACCCTGGTGCCTGGAGGGCTTAGCAGTTGAGGATGGAGGGCTTAGTATTTGAGGATCACTCATCACAATGCTCAGGAGGCCATGCAATGCCATGGACTTAATTCATGCCTCCTACATGTTAAGCATGCACTCAGACTGTTGAACTATCTCTCCTGATCATCTGTTGTTGTTTTGTGGGAAGAGCACAACTGCTAGTGATCGGGAGCTACTTCTGACTGTCTGTGGAGCCTTGTATTGCTGGGAAAACATGCCTGGTGTTCTGCATACACAGCATGTACCCAACCTGTCATGCTATGTCTTTTTTTTTTGTATAAGGTATAAAATTATTGTCTAGTTTTATTCCTTTGCATGTACTTGTCCAATTTTTCTAATACTTACTTATTGAGTAATATTAAGTATTTCCTTACTTCGTTTTATACCTTTAATCTTTTGTTATGAATTAGTTTTCCATATATATTTGAGTTTGTTTCTGGCTCTTGATTCTTTAAATATATTTTTATTTGTCTTGAGGCCTTACTTAATGGTGTTCAGGGGCTATTATCAGCTATTGCTCAGGAGTCACTCTCAGCAATTCTCTGGGGACCCCATCTGATGCTAGATATTGAACCATGGTTTCTTGCATGCAAAATATACTCTCCAACCTACTAAGGTATCTTTTCAGCCTAAAAGATATGTTGTCTTTATAATTTTTTAAATTGAGATTGTGTGGTTTGCCCTGCTATTAATAGTGGTTTCTCATGTACATAATTATAACATCACACTCATTACCAGTGCATCTCCTCTCGCTTCTAGTGGGAGCATCTTTGCAAAACATACATTCTTTAATTGTGTAGGAAGAAGCTCCTCAGGCACTGGTCTCAGCAGTGGGAAAAGGCCGAGTCAGGAAGAGGACAGGCAGACTCCTAAAGTCCAGCGACAAAGCACTAACTAGGTAACTATTTCAGCGCTGTATGTCTTGCTTTGAAGGTGAATATATAATTTAAATTAAAATAATTTCCAAAATAGAATTGATTTCTATTTTAAAATAAGAATATGAGCAGTTGGGCTGGAGTGGTGGCGCAAGTGGTAGGGCGTTTGCCTTGCACATGCTAACCTAGGACGGACCACAGTTTGATCCCCCAGCATCCCATATTTTCCCCAAGCCAGGAGCGATTTCTGAGTGCATAGCCAGAAGTAAACCCCTGAGCGTCACTGGGTGTGGCCCCCCCCAAAAAATGACGTATATTACTTCCTAATGATATCAGATCAATTCTTTTACAAGAGAAAAGAGTCTCTTTGACAAGGTATTACACGCATTTATATGGTCATTCAAATCAGTGACCTTTAAGTTGGGGCCAGTGCGATAGTTCTGCAGAAAGAGCATTTGTCTTGCATATTCTGGTTCAATCCCAGGTACCCTATATGGTCCCCCAATCCCTGCCAGGAGTGATCACTGAACACAAAGTCAAGACTAATCCATGAACACAGAGCCTACAGTAAGCCCTGAGCAACACTGGTTGTCTCTCCACCTACCCCTCAAAAGGAGTTTATTGTATGCTCAAATCTTTTTTTCTTTCAGAAAAAGACATCATTGGGTTTTTGTTTTTTCACTTCTTTGCTATGTGCTCACAACTTTAAAGCAAAGTGGCCTTCTATCTTAGTGGCATTTATATAATAATCCCAGTATGGACTATTTCTCAAATCTTTGCCTCATAACTCTGCATAAAAATTATTCTTTTCAGTATTGGATAGCTTATAAAATTTCAGTATATATCCTTTCCAGAAGTATAGAAAATCATATCTGTATTCATTTTCATTGATATGGGATATTTTATATTTAACCTATAAAAACATTAACATTTATCAGTTTTTAAAGATTAGTTTATGAAGTTAACTTCAGCTTACTTTTTGTTTGGTTTTGGGCCACACCTGACATGCTCAAGAATTACTTTTGACTCTATATTTAGGGTAGACTCTACATTGGCTGGGGAATTTAGGCTATCTGAAGAACTTGGGTGCTGGGGATAGAACCCAAGAAGTAGTCTACATGCAAGGCAAGCAACCTACCACTATACTACTGTATTATCTCTCTGGCTCTAGCTCTTTGTTTTTTAATTATCACTTAACTTGTTTTGTTTAGTTTTTGTTTCTTGGAGAGTATTTTTATTTTGGGGGTGGGTACACCTGGTAGTGCTCAGTGCTTATTCCTGGCTCCGGGAAGGCTTAGAGATCTTGCTGCACACACCCAGGGGGACTATATGTGGTGTCAGTGATCAAACCCAGATAAAACATTTGCGAGGCAAGTGCCTTACCTGCTGTATTATTTTTTTGGCCCTATCACTTAGCTTTTAATGGCACTCTAATTATACTGTAAATTTCTTGATAAGATCAATAAACACATCAAATTTATAATCATTTAATTTCTTGCAATCAAACTTTACCTAGTTTTTCTTTTCCCCCTTAAATCACAGAAAACGTTCAGGAGGAAAATACTGTTGCAGCTGAAATTGGTGGGGAGTTCAATACTTTTTCAGTTAAATTATTTTAAAATGTTCTTCACTGATGGAAAATAGTTACATTTTTAAATATATTGTTTCTAATGGCATTTTTGTGGTTTTTAACTTTTTAATAACCTTCACATAGATAAAATGGCAATTTGTATATAAAGAATTTGGTCAAAGAGTTTGCTTCATGTAAATACTGTCACAGTTAGCATAGACCCATCAATATATTTTTGATAATTTTTGATGTATGGTAAAGCTTAAGGTTGCAAATGGATTTATGATATAAATAAAAATTTTGAAAGTCAGTGTGGGAAAATAAGAAGTTTATACTTTCTTAAGAGACTTTGTTAAAATTTTAGGTTAAAATTTTCTTGACATTGATTTATCTTTGCAATCTTTAATAATGTTTTCAAAAATGTATGTAATCAAATTGGTAGTTATAGCCTATGTTAACAAAGACAATAAGTGTTCAAACCTCATGCCTATTTGGACTCAAAACTTGTGGAAGTATCATGTGTTAAATACTCCTTGTCTCCTTTTGTTTGTTTACAGCTAAAGTGGCCTTGTTATTAAAGTATTCACATATATGGAATCTTCTGTATTTGGTGTTTTGTTATTAAATTCTTGATTTGGGGGAGTGTAGGGGAAGATTGGGAATTCAAATCTAGAACCTCACCTATGGACTCGTGTGCTTTATACTACTTTAGATCCCAACACTGCTTATTTAGTGTCTCTTTTTTTTTTTATAATTTTTTATTATGAATTATGAGAACAAAAGATGCAAAGAAAGAGGATAAGGTAAAGTTACAGTGGAAGGACAATCACCCATAACATAATTATCAGAAGAAGTCCCCTTGCTGATATCTTAACTTTGAACTTTCACCAAAGAAAGTTAAGATAAATAAAACAGAATCCATGTGCAATTACTTTGTCCCTCAAGTCCCCAGATTGTAGCACATTATAATATTTCTTAACAGCACACCAGGCAATCTAAAGCCATCAAACTTATGTAACTCCTTAAACATTAGAGGCATAGTATTTTTTACATTTCCATGTACATGCATATTAGCTTAAGTTAACCTCAAATTTTAAGTGGGTGCGTTTTAAGGATTAGAGTCAAAGGAGCACAGTAAAAACGGTGTTAGAGTGGCAATTGTTGTTTGCATAGGCCCACCAAAATATGAGAGGCATGGAAAGGAATAACCTTGGCCTAAATACAAAGAGATCCTACCCCTGAAGTTTCCTGGCATAAGACCAGCTCTAGGCCTCAGGAAAGTTATCGTTCGCTCCAAGACATTGTCCGTAGCGCCAACACACTTATCACACAGTCTCTGTTGTTGGTCTCATGTTTCTGTATTAAAGATTCTGGAATCTGCATGTCCTACATTGAAGTCATGATGTGGAGTGCCTTCTCGTTTCACCTCACCATGAAAGGTGAATGCAGGAAGCCCTGTCCTGTAAGCAGGTTGTTGTTGTTAAGTCTTCTCAGTGTTAAGGGAAGTCTCTTTTGAGCAGGACGATGTCTGAGCAGTGGTAGGGTCTTCCGTGGTAGAGGATTGCTTCCAGGTGATGTTATAGACAAACCTCACCATAAAGGGGCAATACAGCAAGCCCTGTCCAGTAAGCAGGTCATTGTTCTTGTTGTCTTCTCAGTGTTAAGGGGTGTCTCTTTTGAGTAGATCAATGTCAGAGCAGCTATAGGGTCGTCCCTGGTACAGGAATGCCTCCGGGTGATGTTATATACAACCTTGGATGTTTTGTAAATGTCTTCTGTAGATCAAGGGGTAAATGGAGAATGCCCATTCTTCTGAGGCCTGTGCCAGGTCTTTATGTCAATGTTCAGGGTGTAAGGTCTCATTGCACTACAAGATTTGTGTGTTCCCATTTCTATTAGATAAGAACTTATTGGTATGTATAGTATTTTCCCATGTTAGTGTGCCTACGCAAACAAGATATAAAGCCACGTGGTGCTATCAGATATATGGGGGCATATGAACATTTCCAACAAGACCCATGACTTGGTTCAAACATAAGTATTAAACTGAGGGATTCTTTCACACCAAATTCCATATTGAGCAGTTCACAAAGAGAAGATAAAAAACATGGGGGGAGATCATCACTGTATAAGAAAGTATTTAGCAAAAGTTATAGCAGTCAAAGTAAACACCCATAAAATGTTGAAAAGATATGTGTCCTTTTTATGCCTTTAAAAATAGTTGGGTGGGTGTTAACTCTAAGGCACCACTTTGGTCTGTGACTTAGGATTCAACAGTACTTAAGTTAGAAAGGGTAAAAAAGGAGTAATGATGATAGGAGTTAAAGAAGTTAAAGAGAAATATGAACTTATGAAGGGGTATGCAAAAGGGCAGAGTACAAAATGGACATTCTGCATACATAAAAACATAATTCAATGATAGTGAGTACTAATAATGTTTCTTGTGAGAGTACTATTAATGTTTCTTGTGAGAGTACGATTAATGTTTCTTGTGAGAGTACTATTAATGTTTCTTCTGAGAGTACTATTAATGTTTCTTGTGTGCGCGGGGAGCGATTTTGAAAATGTAGACTGGATAGAGATTACCAGTGCCAGCCAAACCTCCTCCTGCTAGACTCCCGGCTCCCAGGAAGGAGAGATCCTTCAAGAAGCTGGGAGACCAGAAGTTCAGAGCCCCACCCAGACCCTCCCTAAGGAGCCGCATGGATAGTGGGGGAAGGCCTAGGGTACCTTCAAGCTCCACCAAGGGACCCAACTCACCGGCTTGCCCAGGCGTGTGGCCCGGGGAAGCCCTGGAGATCTGGAGCAAGGCAGCAGAGGGGTGCTGGGGTTACCCAAGTCCCGCACCCCCCCTAGGCCTGGCCAAGCAGGCCTCCGGCATGGCGGGGGCCTGCCAAACCTCCTCCTGCTAGACTCCCGGCTCCCAGGAAGGAGAGATCCTTCAAGAAGCTGGGAGACCAGAAGTTCAGAGCCCCACCCAGACCCTCCCTAAGGAGCCGCATGGATAGTGGGGGAAGGCCTAGGGTACTTCAAGCTCCACCAAGGGACTCAACTCACCGGCTTGCCCAGGCGTGTGGCCCAGGGAAGCCCTGGAGATCTGGAGCAAGGCAGCAGAGGGGTGCTGGGGTTACCCAAGTCCCGCACCCTCCCTAGGCCTGGCCAAGCAGGCCTCCGGCATGGCGGGGGCCTGCCAAACCTCCTCCTGCTAGACTCCCGGCTCCCAGGAAGGAGAGATCCTTCAAGAAGCTGGGAGACCAGCGTGTCTCTTTTAATTTTTTTAAGGGAAGAACATGGATATGTGAGATATGGTAATAAATTAGATTTTTTAAACAATGTGTCAGAATTCTGAAGGAATAGCTACCATATATTTAACAAAGTAAGCATTTTTAAAAGATTGATCCAAATAGTATTGTCATCTAAATACTTTGTAAAGTTATCTAAAATAAAGATTTTTTCAACGGAGTTATTTTTTCAGGTAATGAATCTTGTAACAATGACTTAGTTTGTTTGATTTAATGATTTATTTTAGGAAAATAGTAAGAGCATGAACCTTTCTGGCCAGATAAAATAGCACAGCGGTAAGGCGTTTGCCTTGCATGCAGCCGATGCAGGACAAACCCAGGTCCAACCCCTGCATCTTATATGGTACCCCAAGCCTACCTGGAGTGATTTCTGAGCACAGAGCCAGAAGGAACCCCTGAGCACTGCTGGCTGTGGCCCCAAAACTAAAACAAACCAAAACAAAACAAAGAGCATAGGCCATGGAGTCAGTTGCATGGTCTGCCATTTATCATCAGCTTTGAGATCTCAGGCAATTTATTAACCTTTCTTGTTTGTTTTTGTGACACATTTGGCAGTGCTTAGCACTCTGTAATCATTTCTGATGCGGCTTTGGGGCTATATAGGGTGCCAGGGATCAAATTGTGGTTGGCAGTATGCAAGACAAGCACCTTATCCATTGTGCTACCTCTCCAGCTTCTATTAACCACCTTGACCTTTTTTATTTCTCATCTGTAAAATAGGGGTAGTAATCATATCTTTTTCATACTACACATGAAATGTTCTTAACAGTTCATGGTATGTGAATTATCCTGGCTAATTAATTAACACTGATAAATCCCTTTACTGAGAAAAGAGGAATAAATGTTTTTGTCTTCTTTCACCACTGTTAGAAAGGGGAGAGATTTTTTCATCTTTATTTCAGATACCTGTACCTCACATTTCACTCTACAATCCAAATATATAGTACAGGATTTAAATTTTATAGACATCTAGGGCTGGAGCAATAGCACTACAGGTAGGGCATTTGTCTTGCATGTGGCTGACCCAGGTTCAATCCCTGGCATCTCATATGGTCTCTCAAGCCTGACAGTAGTGATTCCTGAACAAAGAGCCATGAGTAACCCCCTGTGTGCCACCAGGTATGGCCCAAAAGCCAAAAAAAAAAAAAAAAAAATATATATATATATATATACATATATATATATACATACATACATATATATATAGACAGGTATCATCACCATCCAGGGAAATGGACGATTCACTTTTAACGTGAATAAATATTTTAGGGAATAAAAACACTATCTTTATATACCTTATTATCGTTTAATGGGAGACAATTGTGTTTTTTTAGGTAATTTTTACTTTTTCAGCTCAGGCTTAATTGTAGTTAATAATCACTGAAAAGAACAGGAGAGATATTGGCAGATGTGCTGCAGTTTAGTAGATGCATTGTGTTTGAGAACTGTGCATTAGAGAGGTCGTGTTCTAAAATCTTTGAAATTTGTTACAGAATTTAAGACCTTAATTTATTCCACTATTACTTCTTGTACTCTATAGTCATAAACTGTGCTGGCAGCATGAAAAATTGAGTTGAGGGATCCAGGGATGACAACCTATGCAAGGTTCCAGGTTGGATCCTCAAGAACACATTCCCTTTCCCTTCATCACTATCCAGTATGACCGTGTGGCTACCAAAATCACCTTTCCCTGGCATCAATTTGATTCAGTGACTGACACCAAGGGTAGCTCTGGGACCTCCCCCCCATTAAGTTTAAGTTTAAGACTTAAATAAGTCTATGCAAAGTCTTATGTTTTCATCATGACTTGAAATAAATATGGCATATAAAAGACAACAGCTTGAGCCAGAACAATAATACAGCTTGTGGGGTGCTTGCTTGCAAGTGACCAACTCAGCCTCCATCCCTGGCATCCTACATATGGTCTCCCAAGCACCTCCAGAAATTATTTCTAAGTGTAGAGCCAGGAGTAACCCCCGAGCATCCCCAGATGTGGCCACAAAACAACAGAAAATATAATAGTTTGTTTTT
The DNA here is from genome assembly GCF_024139225.1 of Suncus etruscus. Lineage (NCBI taxonomy): Eukaryota > Metazoa > Chordata > Mammalia > Eulipotyphla > Soricidae > Suncus > Suncus etruscus. Next base: position 40,531,965 of record NC_064858.1, read on the forward strand.
TATATTCCTTTTAAATACTAATAACTTCATGGTCACTCCACAATTTCAAATATAATTTTTATAGATAATATGAATGAGACTAGGTTATCTTTCCCATTTCTCCACCCAACTGTTTTTTTCTTATTGTATCTTTCTTGAAATACTCTATTTAAATATTTACAATAGATGGTGTCCAAAAGAGTACAGTGGGTAAGGTGTGTGCCTTGCAAGCAGCTGACCTAAGTATCCCTCACACCACATTACAGTCCTCTGAGCACAGCCAGATGTGCCACAAACCCTTTCACCTGCACTAGGGGAAATCGTGTATGTGTGTGTTGTATTTTGGCCAGCTGTGCTTAAGGCTTACTCCTAGCTCTGTGCTCAGAGATCACTGCTGGTGGTTCAAGGCACAGGGAGGAAGACTTTTGAAGGTAGCTCCAGGACTGCTGTGGGGTAGAGGAGTGATAGTATCAGGAAGAGTAGATAAGTTTAAAAATTGTAAGAAGAGTTTTTATTTTTGTCAATAATCTAGTTTAAAAGGTAATATATATGCATATATATATATATATATATATATATATATATATATATATATATTAGTGAATGACACTTCCTAAGATGTTAGGGGAGAGAAAGGGAGGAAGTGTATATTTAAGAAAGAACACAGGCTTATTGCTGGTGGAAATGTTGCACTGGTGAAGGGGGTATCCTTTTTTATAACAGACACCCATCTAAAAACATGTTTGTAATCATGGTACTTCAAGAAAGATATTAATAAAAAATAAAGCAGGCTTCACCAGAGTGGGGATGAAGGAGGCAAAGATATAGAGACAAAAGAAATACTTGTTCAGGGAAGAATATGGGCTTAAAGAGCAAGCCTCTCTGGTAAATTCTCCTTTGTTTTGTTTAGGGGCCACACCAGGCGGTGGGTGCTAAGGGGTCACTCTTGGCAATGCTCAGAGGATCACTTAGGGTGCCTGGCTTGATCCCGAGTTGGCTGTGTGCAAGACAAAACACCCTATTCACTGTACTATCACTCCAGCCCCCTTTTTAGTAAATTATTGGTTTATTTTTTGGGAAAATTTTTTGAATAGCTTAAATATAAAATGGTTTCTAAGTTCCTTCAGGGTTTGTTTGTTTTGCCTCTTGTTTTTATTACATCCACAAGTGCACAGGGACTTTTAAGGGTCACTCCAAGCTGTTATCAGGGACCAGGCAGTACTGAGAATTGAACCCCAACCTCTTGCATGAGAATCATGCTCATGAGTTCTTAATCTCTCTCCAACCCTCTTGTATTTTTTCTTAATGGATTTGTGAGTTTCCATTGTTTTGACATCCCAGAGAAGTGAAATACCATTTTAATTTCTTCTCATTTTAATTCATATTTATAGTAAAAAAAAAAAAAAGACAAACAAAAAATAAAAAGAAATACCGTGTTTTCTATAATGCTGGGAAGGAAAGGGTATGAATATCCCTGTTTACAAAAAATGCTGGGAAGGAAAGAGTGAAAGTGCTCGCAGCATTTTGCAGATCCCCACGCCCCACCCCGCACGTACAACGTGGAGCTCATAGCACTTGTGTTCTGCACCCTAATTGGCTGCTTAGCGTGAAGCCTAAGCGAGCTCAAGTTCCCAAGCCCGGATTGGCTGCAGGCAAAGGGACAGGTGTCCCCTACCAGAGAAATTTACCGGCTGCGTGGCGCGAGTTCCAAGTCCTGAGCCTCCAAGAAGTAGCCCGTCCATCTCCAGGGGAAGAAGGAATAACGGAGCTTGATGTCCAGTCCTCACTGTGCCCTGCAGAACTGAAGTCACAGATGAGCTGTGTCACTTATCAGGATGACCAACAGCGATTCTGCGGGCCTACAGAGAAGGTCAGAGAACTATCCGCTCTTCGTTCGGCAATGCCTGCTTCGCCCTGTGGTGGCCGCTGTGGCCTAGCGGCTTGGTTGGTTTAAAAGTTCCTCAAGGGAAAGTGCAGGCAGGCCCTAAATGGTAAATAATGTAGCATTTTATGATTCCCGAGAGTGCCCCCCCCTCTCTCTCGGGTCCTTCCTATCTTATAAACATTGGGGTTAACATGAAACTATCAGATTTTATAGGTTATAAAAGTGGTTAACTTAATTGAAATTACATTAAATATGAGAATTGTACATGTTGGAGAAGTGAATTTGGGCTCCCAGAAAATGCTATCACATGATTTAGCCAATATGGTGACCTGTATAAAAATATTTCCCAAGTGTATTACTTTATGTAGAGTTCAGGACCAGGAACTGAATTCTGGAGCAAAGCTATTGGGTTTGAATTCAAAGTCTTGCCCTTTTTTTCTCCCATTTATTGGGAGGGTAGGTTACTCTTAATGCATCTGTTTCCTCACCATTTTGGGGGAGTGGAGGAGGGAGCAGGGGCACACCCCATAGAGGTGCTCAGGGATAACTGTCAGTGATCATTAATGAGGGTGATAGGGGACAGGAAAGAATTAGGTGGTGCTAGGACATGAGACCTGGTTCTCTTGGGCTCCAGCCCTGTTTCTTCAGCTTTAAAACGGTTGTATATTTTATTTATTTATTTAAGCACCATGACTACATACATGATTGTAGTTGGGTTTTAGTCATAAAAAGAACACCCCCTTCACCAGTGCAACATTCCCACAACCAGTGTCCCCCATTTCCCTTCTCCCCCTCCCCTGCCTGTATTCAAGACTTGCATTCTACTTCTCTCGCTCATTAATATTGTCATGAAAGTGTAGTCAACTCTCTAACTACACTCACCACTCTGTGGTCAACTTCACATCCAGAGCCAGTCATTCCAGCCCTCATCTCTGTTGTCTCTGGGCATTATTACAATAATGTCTTTTGTTTTTCTTAAAACCCACAGTTGAGTGAGACTATTCTGTGTCTATCTCTCACCCTCTGATTTATTTCACTCATGGTTATATAGGGGACCCTGAGAGATAATGTATTTGTTTTGTTTGTGACCTGGGTTTGATCCCCAGAACTTCATATGTATAGATCTCCTGAGCTCACCAGGAGTCATCCTTGAGCATAGAACCAAGAGTAAGTTCTGAGCACAGCTTGACCCCAAAACAAAAACAAACAAAAAAGATGGTATTTAATGATTTTATATAGGTAGAGACTTTTCTGCATACCCTAAGTCATTGCTGTAACTCCTTGCCTTTTCCCAGTCACCCAAAATAGTGAGTTCCCCTTTCTTGATTGAGGCACAGAAAAGTGAAATACCTTCCCCAAGTCAGTATAGCTGATAATCCTGAATTTTGTTCACTGCATTAAATTGCCTCATAAGTTAGGGTCTGTTTATTCGATATCAGTCCCCAAATTCTGATTAAGTCCCAAATTCTGACTAAGTCTGATTAATGTTAAGCAAAGAATATTGTAGATCAATTTTTGTTGTTGAAAGTAAGGCCTTTGACTTTCAAATGACTATTTTGCATTTGTATAGCATCTTTCATAGACAGTACTTTATATCCATCCATCAATGTAAATACACTTCGTTTACAAATCTAAAGTGCTTTAAAGTCAGCACTTATTCTGGAAAATCAGTAGCAAATTCATAGACTAGAAATCTGGTAGAATATACTATAAAAAGATGCAAAATGTCAGCAGAACTGCCCTTAGAGTTTGTCCTCATGAATGCTATCAAAATCTTGGGCAAGATAATGTGAGTTCTGGATGTACACAGAATCTATTATGCTGAGTGAAATAAGTCAGAGAGAGAGAGAAAAACGCAGAATGGTCTCACTCATCTATGGGTTTTAAGAAAAATGAAAGACATTCTTGCAATAATAAATTTCAGACACAAAAGAGAAAAGAGCTGGAAGTTCCAGCTCACCTCAGGAAGCTCACCACAAAGAGTGATGAGTTTAGTTTGAGAAATAACTACATTTTGAACTGTCCTAATATTGAGAATGTATGAGGGAAATGCAGAGCCTGTTTAGAATACAGGCAGGGGTCGGGTGGGGAGGAGGGATATTTGGGACATGGGTGATGGGAATGTTGCACTGGTGATGGGTGGTGTTCTTTACATGACTGAAACCCAAACACAATCATGTATGTAATGAAGGTGTTTAAATAAAAAAAATTTTAATATGTAATATAAAAATAAAATAGTATAATTCAATAAAAAAAAAAAAAGATAATGTGAGTTCAGACCCAACCTGTACCCCCTACTTCCAGGGTGCAATTCCTGGCTTTCATTTGGTTTTCTGAGAGTCCGTAAATTCCAAAATTTGAAAAGTGTTGTTAGAAACACAAAAATCTAGCACAATTTTCATCACACTATTAAAACAAAATCAAGCCCACTATTGAATGAAGAACTTGATGTCACAAGTGCTACTCTAAGATCAAGTACACTGGGTACTGTGAAAGAGCACTCACAAAGCTTGCCTACCTGGAATGCTTCCTGTTTAGTATTGCCAGCTCTGGGAGCTGGGGAAGGAGATCATTGGAACATGGTCCTGAGGGCTGAGACAGAAAGAACCTATGAATAGCTGCAGCTATGGCAGCAGGCATAGAGAAATGACCTGTGATAGTCTGAAAGCCTGTAACGAAGATAGGAGATTTACCTATTTATTCATGGAGGTGAGGGAAATTTTCCTGAGAACAATATGCTTACACAGAGATGGTGGGAACAGTTAGATGCCCAGGACTGAAAGTAAACAGTCAGGAGAAGGGGGAAAGGGTTAGAGCCCAGAGAGGCCTTGTAGGACATAGGATGTCATTTTTATTTTCTTTTATGTCGTTATTCTAAAGTACTATTGAAAAGTTTATTGCAGGGAGGGAGGCAACGAGATCACATTTTGAAAAGAAGCTGGAGCAAAACCTGGCTGGATTGATTGATGTCCTGAATGAGGATTTCTGGCTCTTTGGGAAGCAACTGTAAGGTATGAAAAAGTTTAGAATCCACCTTTAAGGAGGAGACAAATATAGGGAGGTCAGAAATGTATGGATGAGGCACTTGGAGAGTGTGAAGTACTAGAAGTCAAATGAAGAGCATTTCAAGGGGAAAGTAGAAAACTTTGGAAAGTTGTAGATATCAAAAAAGAGAGGAAGGGTGAAGTACTTACAAGGGTAAGTCACTTGCCTTACACACAGCTAACTTGGGTTCAATCACCAACACCCCATAAGGTCCCCTGAGCACCACAAGAAATATTTCTTGAATGCAAAGCCAGGAGTAACCCTTTAGCAGAGAGAGAAATTAAAATTATTCATACTACTGATACTGGGGCTTGTTTTACAAGTGGCCAACTTGGGTTTGATCCTCAGCACCACATATGGTCCACCAGGAGTGATCCCTGAATGCACAGTCAGGAGTAAATCCTGAGCACAGCAGGTCTGACCCAAAAACAAAACCAGAAACAAATAATTCACTAAACAAGGCCCACCCTTTACTAGATAAGAGAACCCTGGTTTGAATACCTGGCATCACAAATGGTTCCTGAGTATAAAACCAGAAATAGCCCCTGAGCACTGCGAATGTGGCCCCAGAACAAAAAAAAAATGGAGTACTGTTGGTATCATAGTTGTTTTATACATATATAAATTAAAGATAATGAAAAAAACTCAATGATGAACAAATGTATGTATCTCACAATGGTTGATTTTTAAAAAAATTAATTGTAGGGGCCAAAGAGTTATCACAGTGGTAGGGCATTTGCTTTGCACAAAGCCGACCCAGGATGGACCTGGGTTTGATCCCTGCATCCCACATGGTTCCCCAGAGCCTGCTAGGAGTGATTTCTGAGCACAGAGCCAGGAATAACCCCTAAGCACTGCCAGGTATGACTCATAAACAAAAACAAAATTAATTGTAAACAAAGACAAGAACATTGTCACCTGTTAATTTTCCTTAGAAAATAATACATTTAAATTAGGTAGGACAATCTTGAAAAAAAAAAGTTGTTCGCATATATGGGTAGTACCATATCAAAGGCAGGAATTGGAAAAGGTTTGCTGCTGCCTTTTTTCAGTCCATTATTTACAAATAATAAAGGAAAAGCTGCTAACAAATTAAAAATTGGCACCATACTATATACTTTAGGCCAAACCAAGGCACTCAAGAATACCTTCAGATACTACAAGTTAGTGCTCTTACATATATATATTTTTTTTCCTTGTGGGGGAGCATACAGGGAAAGTGGTAGCTGTAGACATCCTATGCTGCTTAACAACTATTCCTATACAGAGCTTAGGCGTGACCCCTGGGATGCTTGGTGAAATATATATAGCACAGGAGATCAAAACAGGGTCAGCTTCATGGAAGGCAACTATCTTAGCCTCTGAACTAACTCTCTGTTCCAGTTTGTATTCTAAACACTAACACTCTTAGATTAAGCATCTAATTTTTTTCTTGCAGGTATAATAAACAGTGGGATTCAGCCAGTGATTATAAACATGTTGTGGAAGTTAGTACTGAGATCCCAGCCCTACAGGCTATGTTCTGTCAGAAAGATGCTATCACCTCCAAAATACAGACCTTTATTATCCTACCTTCTGTATACAACTGATAGACAGCAAAACAAAGAAAATAAAAGAACAGTGGAAAAACTCTACAAATTTTCGGTTGACATTAGGAAAATCCGCAAATTGAAAGGATGGGTGCTTTGGGAAGATGAAACCTATGTTGAAGAAATTGCAGATATTTTACAACAACTGGGTGCTGATGCAACTGCTGTGGCCAATATTTTGGAACGCTGCCCAGAAGCAATCACCTGTAGCCCAACTGCTGTCCACACCCAGAAAGAACTCTGGCAGTTAGTCTGTAAAAACAAGGAAGAATTAATCAAGTTAATAGAACAGTTTCCAGAATCTTTTTTTACTGTTAAAGACCAAGAAAGACAAAGGCTAAACATTGAGTTCTTTCAGAAGTTAGGACTCAAAAATGTGGTCATTAGCAGATTTCTAACAACTGCACCTAATATTTTTCATAATCCTGTTGAGAAGAATGAAGAGATTATAAAGATTCTCCAAGAAAGTTACCTAAATTTAGGTGGCTCTGAGGCTAACATGAAAGTTTGGCTACTAAAATTATTAAGCCAAAACCCTTTTATTTTGTTAAATTCATTGCCAGCTATAAAGGAAACACTTGACTTTCTCCGGGAGCAAGGTTTCACTAACTTTGAAATTCTCCAACTTCTATCCAAACTCAAAGGATTTCTTTTTCAACTTTGTCCAAGGAGTATAGAGAGCAGTATTTCCTTCTCTAAAAAGGCTTTTAAATGTACAGATCATGACTTGAAGGAATTAATTTTGAAATGTCCTGCTCTTTTATATTATTCTGTTGAAGTTTTGGAAGAGAGAATTCAGGGATTATTGAAAGAAGGTGTTTCTATAGCTCAGCTACAAGAGATGCCCATGGTTCTTGAATTAACACCACAGATAGTACAATACAGGATAAAAAAATTGAATTCCTTAGGTTACAGTATAAAGGATGGACATCTAGCAAGCTTAAGTGGAACAAAAAAAGAGTTTGAAACTAACTTTGGTAAAATTCAGGCAAAAAAGGGAAGACCATTATTTAACCCGGTAGCACCATTACATGTTGAAGAGTGACTTACTGGCTGAACTTGCTAATATCTGGCAGTGCAGAATAAAACCGAGAAGTAAAGACCAGTGATTTTTGTCATTTATACGAGTCACCTAAGATTCACCTAGGAGCCAGTCACCTAGGAACATCCTTAGCTTTTGAGTAATGTTAAATTTATCTATAAAGAGAAAATCTATGGTTAATGTGCTGTGTTTTAAGATAAAATTGCATTTGTTGTTTTATTATTTATGAAGTTTTACTTTGAAAGCTATTTTTGTAATATGTGAATTATTTCAAAGAAACTGACTTCCTTAATATGAATATATCTTTATCCACACAGTATATGTGAACTGGATGCTTCAAAAATGTTAGTGACCTGATTTCTCTAGCATAAAGTCAGCATTAAACATTAGCAAACTGGTAATGCATTTGAGAAGCAAGTATCACTCATAAAAAAAAGAGCTTGTGTGGTCAATCCATAAAATTCCTTCTTGGGGGCTGGAACAATAGCACAGCAGTAGGGCATTTTACCTTGCATACTGCAGACTATGGATGGACCTGCATTCAATTCCCAGCATCCCATATGGTCCTCTGAGCCTGCCAGGAATGATTTCTGAGTGCAGCCAGGAGTAACCATCAGGCATGCCCCCCCAAAAAAAAATTCCTTCTTGAAACTATTTTCCCCCAATTTATTAATTTTCCTTATGTATTAATTTCTTTCTCTGACTACAGACGAAGAAACTTCTGAAGCTTAGGCCATTCAGCAGCCAAGAGGCATTTGCCCACATTTACTATTATCTGACTTCTGTTCAAACCTTGTGAATAGAAAAGGTATTGTGTATGAGTTGGTATTTAAAAAGTCACTTACAGGGGACGGAGAGATAGCATGGAGGTAGGGCATTTACCTTGCATGCAGAAGGACAGTGGTTTGAATCCTAGCGTCCCATATGGTCCCCCGAGCCTGCCAGGAGCGATTTCCGAACAGAGAGCCAGGGAGTAGTAACCCTTGAGCGCTGCTGGGTGTGACCCAAAACCAAAAAAAAAAAAGTCACCTTACAATTGTTTAATTAAACACACACACAGTCACCTTACTAAATATGACATGAATAAGTACTAATCACAAATTTAGGAACTTTTTTTAATATAATTTTTATTTTGATCATAGTGGCTTACATATTGTTGACAATATTTTAGGTACATATTTACATAAAATCAGGGGGGATTCCCATCACCAAATTGTCCTCCCTACACCTCCGTTTTTATCCTACCTCCCATATCCTCTTCCTTCACCCCCAGGGCTGCTAGAATATGTGGTCCCCTCTGTACCTAGCCTACTACTTAGTAGTCTTGCACCTATTTGGTCTTGGTGCCTTCTTTATTTCCCCCTCTAACTGAGAGGCAGAACTAGCTAGTTCAAGTTGCGTGGTTTTGTTTGAAGAAGAGAAAAGTAATAAACTGGGGTAAAAGTCTAATATGCCGAAAATGGGCGAAATCCTTCTAGAGGCTCTCATCATCGATTTGATGATTTGAGAGACGAAGGAGAAAAAGAAGGTGAAACACTCCACCAGTACAAAAAGAAGTGTCAAATATCCAGTGAGGACTCCAACAATAACAATAAGCACCACAAAAAAAAAAAAAAAAAAAAAAAGGCCCAGAGAGATAGCACAGCAGTGTTTGCCTTGCAAGCAGCCAATCCAGGACCAAAGGTGGTTGGTTCGAATCCCAGTGTCCCATATGGTCCCCCGTGCCTGCCAGGAGCTATTTCTGAGCAGACAGCCAGGAGTAACCCCTGAGCACCGCCGGGTGTGACCCAAAAACAAAACAAAACAAAAAAAAAAATGCCATGGTCTTGAGATAAGAAACATGGCATAGCACATAAAGAAAGAAAAGAAGGGAAAAAAATATAACTGGGGACAACAACTTCAATAACCACACCCAAACAAAGAAATCGACCAAAAATAGATAGGTAAATAATAATAATAATAATAATAAATGAAGATAAAATAATATATAAAAATAAACGATGTTTTGTGCTTTTTGTTTTTTCCCTCCTGCGCTGGCACAGTAAATATTGGGGTCATTCGAAAAGGAATTCACTTGGCCTAAGAGATAATGGGGTTTCTCCGTCCTTGGAGTATATTGTCATGGGATTAACTCTGTTCAGGATCATTTACTCTCCCGGTGGTGCTTTTGTGGTGTTTGGAAGATTTCTGCTCCGTCCTGGGTGATACAATCAGACTTCTGTGTCTAGAGATCTCAGTATCTGCACAGGTCCAGGTGTGGGACTTATGACGAAGTCAGTCTTTGTGGTTCTAGAAGTTCTGTTCCCTCAGTGTCAACAAATTTAGGAACTTTAATGAAAATTTTTGTATAAAATTTCTTATATTTTGGGGGCCGAAGTGATAGCACAGCAGGTAGGGCTTTTGCATTGCAGGCAGCTGACCCAGGTTCGTTCCCTGGCATCCCAGATGGTCCCCAAACCTGCCAGGAGTAATTTCTGAGTGCCGAAATTCCTGAGCATTGCTAGGTGTGGCCCCCCCCCAAACTATATTTCTTAAATTTTAAAACTCTTAAATATTTCTTAAAATCCAGATCTGCCAATAAAAGAGAATCTGTGTGGCTGTTAATATTGGTTTTGGAAGCTTTCAAGTTTCTAAATTCTGTTTCATGTCTAAATCTTAGACATGACCAAGTTAATAAGCTATAGCTTGCTTTTAGCCATGAAGTTGTTGCTAATGTTATTAATGTGAATCGGGGAGTTTGGCCACAACTAAGTGATTAGAATTTATTTTGTCAGTGCTGGAGAGACTAAATGTAGTGCTGGGGATCAAACCTAGCAAGTGCCTTAAGACAAGTGCCTTGCCCAATGTATTGTTTGGTCCTAAAGCTTGAACTTTGTAAAAAAATACACAAATAATTCTGACACTCAATTATTTGTGCACTGTTTAACAAAAATAGTGAAAAAATTACTAAAATAACAACCCATGTAGGCCAGAGATGGTGCCAGGGATAAAATATTTGCCTTGCATGCAAGAACCTATTTCTGGCACTGCATATGGTCCCCTGAGCACCATTAGAAACAACCACTGACCGCAGAGCTATGAGTGAACCCTGCACACCACTGGGTGTGCCCCTCAAAAAAAATAAAACATGCCATCTCTTCACTGCTGATTTGTTCTGCAAATGCAGATGACCATCACTATATGTTTTGTTCCTTAGAATAGTGAAACTTATCTGCATCACACCTTATACAAAGTGCCTGATGTTAGCTTAATACCACTCTGAGTTGAGTTCCATTGTTCATTATTCCAGTTGAGATTACTTGGCCCAGAGAGGGTAAGTCACTTACCTAGGGTCATTCATGAACAGGCAAGTTCATTCATGATAACGAATGGGATTGGGCAGGGAGATAACACATGGGTCATGGTACATGTTTTATGTGTGGAACCCGTTTGATCCCTGGCATTTCATGGCTTAGCAGCACTGGGTGGAAAAATAGTGGCAAATAGACATCACAGGTTCATCCAAGAAGCAGAATCTTTTAAGGTAATGGGAATCTCTCAGAGAAATATTAGTCTTTTCCACCACTGACAGAAATTTCAGTGGTGATCTCTCATACACAGACATTTCCATTTGGGATACTTTGTAGGATCATTTTGTTCTAAGATAGATGCTAATGTTGGAGTGCTTACTATTTATCTGAGTAAAGATATTCAAGAGGCAAGTGGTCAAGTCTAGAATTGAGAAATCAGTACTGGAGGTACGTATTTGGGTTTCAACTCTGCACATTGATGGCCATGGCTATAGATGAGATTGCCCAGAAAGTCTCTACTTTGTAGTAGTATTAGCTAGAGCTCAGCAGAATTGGCCAGACAAATCCACCAAAGAGGGTATCGCTAATAATGAATGGCATAGTAAGGAAAATAATAAACACAAGTAACAAATGGTTTGGCAAAAAATAAATCTTAGACCCTCTTAGGCACTGATGAAGTAAAATAGATGAGATGGCAACTAGAGCTGCTTTCTAGAGTTGAGACAATAGATGATGATGGAGAGAGACTACAAGGGGCAGGACCACTGTCAAGAGAAGGGAAAATGGAGACTTTGGCTTGGGGTGTTTTTGTTTTGTTTTTGCTTTCAAAGGAAATATACTACAACATGTTAATATGCTGATTGCTATGACCCAGGACATATAGACAAGAATGATGGAAGAAATACAGAATTAGTATTATTAAAGAAGAGAGGACTTCAGATAAAATTAGATAATGGATATGCTCCACAGAGCATTGTAAAAAGTTGTAGGAGGTGGAGTAGGCAATGTTAAAAGGCAGGAAAGTTGTCTGGTTGCATTTTTTTTTTTTTGGCTTGGTTGTGGAGCTACATCTGATAGGGGTTGCATTTGGTGGAGGGGGAAGGATGATTCCATACCCAGGGTCAAACCCAGTCCTCTCACTGTAAAGCGTGCATTTGACCCTTTATTTTCTCTTGATCTTTTTGGTTTGGTTTGGTTTGGTTTGGGGTCACACCCGGCAGCGCTCAGGGGTTACTCCTGGGTCTCAGCTCAGAAATAGCTCCTGGCAGGCTTGGGGGACCCTATGGGATGCCGGGATTCGAACCACCATCCTTCTGCATGCAAGGCAAACACCCTACTCCATGTATCTCTCGCCCCCCCCCCCTTTTTTCCTTTGGTGTGTGTCTCTTTTTATAGAGGACTATAGAGCAGAACATTTTAGGAAAACCAAAAGAAATTATGAAATAATGAGTTGGAAAGCAAATATACCTGTGGTATATGAAAAGGGTTGATAGCATTGAGTGGCCATTATTAGAAAGAACTTGGAAAATAGTCACGGATTTACCTTTCAAGACAGTTAGTTTACACAACTGCCTTGAAAAATTTCTGTACAGAGGGGAAAGTCCAGATTGTCTCAACAACACTGTTCTCTAGGCTACATCCTTGTAAATGGTTCCTTCTGTGACATCAACACAAATCCCAGACAAGGATCTCTGATTTCTGCAGGCCCAGCTTACAGGTCGATGTCACATGCTCCTCCAACAAGGCCCAGACACAGAGGATGAGAGACAACTGCAGTTCTAGAAATACATTTGTAGTTAACTTCAAAAGATTGGTTAGTTTTATCTACATTCCTATTCAAATGTACAGTGTATTTGCATTTTCCCTTAGGCCCATAATCTTATTTAACTCGAATCTGCCTTTTGTTAATCTTAATTTTTACTTAATTCTTTAAATGAATAAAAATTAAGGCATAATGGAATATATTCATTTTTTTGTTTGTGCTTTTGTCTTGAGGCCAAACCCAGCAGTGCTCTGGGCCTACTCCTGGCTCTCCATTCAAGGTTCACTCCTGGAAGGATGAGGGGCCTGGGATGCCAAGGATTAAACTCAGGTTGGCAACATGTGAGTCAACAGCCCTACCTGCTGTATTACTACTCTAGTCCCCAGTAGGGGGTATATTAAGTCAATTTTACTTCTTGTGGAATAAAGGGCTGTTGTAACAAAATTTTCAAATATTTTATAATGACATGATTCATTTCTGTGGCAAATGTAATTAAATGACACAGTAAGCAATTGTGAGAACAACTTATAATGGGCCCAAGTTAGCATAATGGGCGCAGATTAGTCTAATGAATGTCATGAAGTAGAATTATTTAATAGTCTTATTTCCACTTTTGGACATAAACTAAAGTAGTATGACTCCACAGTACATTAAAAGTGATGAGCAATTCAACTAACACTGAAAGCAATTGTATTGCTTATCTTAAAAAGAAAATAAAGGTGCTTTCCTCAGAAAATGGGATGTAGAGAATATAGTGGGTAAGGTATTCCTTGCCCATGGCTGACCCTGGTTAGATCCCTAGCACCAAATATGGTCCCCTGAGCACCACCAGAAGTAATCTCTGAACACTGTAGTGTGGCCAAAATACCAAAAGTACATATAATGATTAAACTAGATGAATGGGCATTGCCTACAGTAGCTCCTAGGTCAACTGCAATTTCTTAATCTACAATCAGTCCCCAACCCTCCGAGTCATTTCTATCCAATGACCGTTTTAACTAGGACAAAGGAAAATGAAAATGTTCATTTTTAACTATTCAATACTCAAGTTTTAGTGTGTACAAGGTTAGATAGACTGTTAAGACTTCAGCCCCTGCAGATAAAAACCAGGGTCTCACTAAACCACACCCTCAAGTTCCTACAACCCATCAGCAAACTGGGGTAAAAATCTAGAAATGTACATTATTCATCCTTGAGTTAAATATTTAGCATTAAGGGATAGAAATTGATGGTAGAGCATATGCTTTGCATGAGAAAGATCTTGGGTTTGCTCCTCTGTAAAAATAATTTTTTTCAAAGTGTAAAGTCCAAGAGATAATACAGGGGGTTAGGCTCATGCATGCAGCCAACCCTGGTTTGATCTCCAGTATCACACTACCAGTCGTGATCCCTGAGCACAGTCAGGAGTAAGCCCTGAGCAAAGCCATGGTTGGTCCAAAAAGCAAAACCAAGAAACTCTTTGAGTTGTTTAAAACTGGTTTTCAACCCATTCTGCAGAAATTTCCTGCCAGTTCACAAAACATTATTGAAGCCACTTTTAATTGGCTTTAGTTTATGTAGCCAGCCACAGGATTTATTTAGGTATACCAGGTATTAGTAGCAATACCTTTTTCTTAGACTTAGGTGAATTTCTGTGGATCAGACCCCCAACAATGGCCTAAGTAGGGTTTAATCTATAGAAATCACTGGTTTAAAATATATTTGTATCTCACTGTGTTAACACTAAAATGTATATTCCAAAATGTTTTGTCATGCTTATATATTTTATAAAAAGCAAAAACGATAGTACCTCTAAAGTGCTTACGAAAGTAAAATTTTTCTATTGCCCTATTTTAAAATGTCCTTTATCTCCTTATATATTTATGAAACTTTCGTCTTCTGTAGATCATAGTGCTTTATTAACAGATTTTTATTTCCCCATCCTTTAATACAAAAAAGTATTCAATTAATTAACTTTCATCTGACATTTTACTAAGTACAGGATTCATAATATCAACATTAACAGAGCAGTCATTCAAGTGGGTCACAAGTTTTATCCTCACTATGCCAAATATCTACTCAAAAGAAAAGCTGAATAGCAGACACCTCCAGTATACAACCTTACCTTAGTTTTCCCAAGTGAACCTGTAATGTCAAATTTCTAAGTCAATGAAAATAAACTGGAAATGACTCATGTACAACTGAGTATCAGTGAATGACAAGTTCTTTTCAACAATAAAAATCTAATTCTTCATTTGTACGGTTCTCTGTTCTCATGGAAAAAAAAACTTCCTGGACAAAGTTATAGTTTAGAATTAAACCAACTTGGATAAAATATGCCAGGTGGTCTTTCTGTAGCAGAAATTCATTACAACTATTTTTTTCTTGACAATTTTAAAGACTTAAGTTGTAAATAAATATGCAAATACACAGTAATCTAAAATCTATATTTAGAAAATTTGGTACAAAGTTGAACCTATGACTATAGAAGATAAATTAGAAATAGTAACTAGCAATAAAGCAACTATTTTCAAATAGCAGGAAACAAGTTCTCCAATACCAATATTTATATCATTATTTAGTGTTCAATAATTTTGTACTTTTTTAAAGATCCCCTTTAGTAATATGACATTTAACCATATATACCAACAAATAAATATACCTTCAGTCATACTGCATGAAATAAACATCCATTACATTTCTGATGAACTTCCTGACTTCAGTTTTGTATACATACAGTAGAAAGGTCCAAGAACCTCTAGATTTGTTTAAAATCCCTGCTGGTATTTATGAAAGCTTTTAGAATCGTTACAGTCTCCTATTGTTGAGACCCATTACTGTAAAACTCTTCATGCTTTGGATGTTGTAGTTAACTTGTAAGTTCTAATGTATATGTTCTGATTTATGTAATCCAGTGCATTACCTCCTTTGCTCCCCTCCCAAGCCAAAAGAAAAAAAAAGTTTGCAAATTTGAAGCAAATTTCCAGATTTTAGTATAAGCAACATTTTTAGGCTTGGATTGTACCTTCATATATGCCACGTTATATTTTTCAAAGAGGGAAAAGGGGAATTTAGATCACACCCAGCTGTGCTCAGGGGCTATTTCTGCCTCTATGCTTAGGAGTGACCTCTAGTACTACTCAGGGACCTTGTGTGATAATGGGGGTCCAACAAGGGTCAGTTGTATGCAAAGCAAGTATTTTAACCCCTGAACTATCTTTCCAGTCCCAAAACTGGGATTCAGTTTTTATGAAACTGAGCATGAGACAAAAAATATTAATTCCAGCTAAGTAATATTCTATGAGGGTGAATCGATACATGATAAAACATGTTACCACATGACACACTTCTCTGCAATCAAAAACTTAAATTCCCTGCCTAAAGTTGACCTGAAAAATAGTACTAAAAATATTTCAGTCTTTAAAAGACTGAATAATTTTAAATGCCTAGATAAACCAATGAAAGCGCGCACACAATGAATAAATATAAAATGTTCAAAACTATCACTGGAGCCCATTTTATTTCCTTTCAATCAGCTCCCATATATTTGTGGTTACTTTCTAAAAGTACATACTGCTAAGACTAGGGAGATAGCACAAGAGACTAGAGCACATGACTGTATACACAAAGCACTGAGTGCAATCCTTGGCACCTCATGGCTCCCTTACCACTGCTAAGTGTGGTGCTGGTTGCTCTGGTATACTGGGCTCTAGCACTAAATGATTGACTCACATAAGCTTGAGTGTTGTTGGAGTGGCTTTCAGCCCCCTGAGCCCTGCTTGGGAGCTTCCCACACACATACATAAAAGTATGTGTGTTAGTAAAGCTGATTTTACACTAGGGATAAAATAGGTATGAAATGTTTTTATTTCTTGGATGCCTTAGGTAATTTTTAATAACTAAAAATTAATTATTCCTTCTTCATCAAAAACTTCTTCACTATAGCTTCTGACCAGCAATGTTCTGTAGGCACTATGAGGTGTATTAACAATGGAGCTTTAATAAACTCAGATTGAAGTGTATAATTTGATAATGACTGCTAAATGACTGCTAACAGTTAATAAACACTATTTTATCTGCTGAGAGCAAGAAAAGCCTACATCCCACAACTCCTGAGATTCTTAAGAGAGAAAACAAAACAACCTTTAAAAGAATCTATATAAATTCAAGAACTGCACGTACTTAGGGTATCAGAAAAGACATTTTCTTTTGTAAGGCAACAATGATTAATACAATGCATATCTAACAAAAAATGGTTAACACTCGGTATCATATAACCATTTATCTTTAAACTTCCCTAATTCTTGCTATATTACCAATTAAATAACAATAAAACTCAGCCTAAATAACTATGGTTATAAAAAAAAAACTAGGACTTATGAAACTATTAGGCACATCAAAGGTACAGTTTATGTAGTTCAAGGTTCCCTTCTTAAGGGGTAGATGACCTGGCACATTATACATAAGGAACTATAAAGATAATCCACTAAAATTCAACTTTCACATTTTTAAAACTGAAAGACTTAGAGTAAATATTCAAATATGCTGTATCTTCAGTTACAACTGAATGTAAGTTTTTACCAGATAAAAAGCTGGAATTTAAGTACAAGAAACCTTCATACACTGTGCTAGTATTGGTCTCTTCTTTTTAGATGAAAGTCATCAATACTTTCAACACAGCAGTTTAGAAGATAAAGGTCCAGAACTGGTGACTTGGCTATGTCCATAACTTAGCAATTCAATGCCACTGGCATCATAATGCTCTGAAGAACAAATGTATCTCCTTATTTTAGTCGGATTTGTCTTTCTTCTTTCCTGTTAAGGGCACTTTGTTCACAACAGCAGACCCAACAGCTGTAACACCTCCAGCCACAGCAGAAACACCTCCTTTCACCAGCCCTAATCCCATGGAAGGCACAGTTGTAACAGCTGTTTTGGTAACTTCCAGACTCTTTCCACCAATCCAAGCCACTCCGCCAATGGTTGCACCAACTGCTCCCTTTGTTACACTGAAGATACCCCCAGTCATTCGGGACAACATGCCTGGCTGCTGTTGTGGGTGGTCTTTCATTGAACCTAGTGAGAGAAAAAGTGAGAGGAAAAAAAAGAGTAGATTGAATAATGTAGGTAACCTAAAACTTGATAAAAATTAGATTGTTTTAAAAAATAGATTGTTTTAATTTAGACCAAATGCAAATATCTATCTGATTAAAATAGTGAAGAGTTATGTTATTAAGGCTAAAATTACACTTTTTTTAAGATACCTTGAGGCTCAATCATGTCATTTAAAAAAAATGCTGAAGGGCCACAGAGGTAGCGCTTTACTAGCACATGGCTGATCATAGATGGTCAGCACCATAGATGGACCCAAGTTAGGAGTAAGCTGTCTGCATCATAGGGTAAGTTCCAAACTCCCACTCCCACACAGCAAGAGAAATACTTTAGAGATAAAGCAACTCTTCACTCCATTTTAAATTACTTATCTTAAATGTTTTGTTGCCATCATCTATTTCATATTTTAAAATGCATTTGAGGGACAGAGCATTATTATGAGTAGGGCACATGTCTGAGTTCAATCCCCAATATCCCAAATGGCCCCCTGAACTCCATTGTGAATGACCCTGGGATCTGCCAGTTATGGCCCCCAAAAACCAAAAGAGATTTAATATAAATTTATGTTTACATGAAAATATAAAATATATTTTATGGAAAAAGCTCCTAAAAGCATTGAACTTGAGTCCAACATGCAGGGCCCAGACATTCCCTACCCTATTGAGTCATTAACTGCCAGCCCTAGCCTTATCCCCAAGACAGCATACATTCTTGTCTGCTGAACTCTAGTGCAGTCTGTAGAACATTTCATTTTATTCCTTTTAAGACATACCTACTATGACTGTCCTGTATAAACATGCTATTGTCCAAGATCACTATCTTTAACAGTCAATACCAAAAGTAAATAGAGCAACCTAAAGTCATTTTCTGTACATATTCAGGACATTTAGATATGTAGTATTTCAAAGGATCTCTGATGTGAAGGTAAGAATAAGATGATTTATACCATAAATTTTATGGTATCACAATTTTCCAATTAAAAGAATTTAGTTTTAGGCCACACTGGCAATGCTTGGGAAAACATGTAATACCAGGTATCCTGCCTCCTGCAAGCAAAGCACATGCTCCAGCCTTTTAAGCTATCTCCCTAGCCCATAAATAGGAATTGAACCACCAATCTCAAATGCTTCTTGAATTCACTTTTTGATGCACTGTATCAAAACTAAAGTCATCCACCATTCTTCTGCACTGCATCCACTCCCACTCTATAAACAGAAAGATAGTCTTTTTAAGTATGACTAAAAGTAGCTGATAAAAGAAGTGTGAATAGAAGTGGCTCATATACAGATCTATGTACTAAAATGACACACTAAATCCTTTTTCACCCATACCTGAGCTTTTGTCAGATGCTAAAAACAATTTTAAGTATTTATCATTCTAACAAATATAATATTTTTATATTTTGCAATATAGAAGATTGAACCAAAAGTCTCACTTGCAAGGAAAGTACTTTTATTAATAAGCCACCTCCCTAGCCCCTGTATTATTTAAAATTTAACAAACTATTGGAAGGGCTGGAGAGTGCAGAGAGGGTTGAGTGCTTACTTTGTAGCCAACCCTGGCTGGCTCACTCCCAGGCACCAAATATGGCTCCCTCCCATTGTACAGTTACTCCTAAGTACAAAGCCAGGAGTAGCCCCTGAGTACTCCCAGCTGTGGCCCAATGCCCACCCACCTACCCCACCCTCCAAAAAAAGGAATGTAGCTTTAATTCATTTAAATATTTTTTTACATTTTTAGTGATACAAATGCAAACATACCTTCTGGTGGCTCATCACTAAGGTATGATGGGATTTCTTGATTTTTATCCGTCTGATTCATGATCTCCTTTTAAAAAAAAAAACCAACACATTTAATTTTAACTTCTATATACTTCTCCCATACTAATTAAGACTTAATTGCCTTATTTGAATAGCCCTTTACAACAACCAGTAGAATATGACTTTGACTTATTTATTTTTCTTTCCTCCTCCCTCTCCTTTAACTTTTTTTTAACTCCATCTCCTTTCTATTTAGGAAATACTTTTAATTATACTAATAGATAACCTTATTCTGTTACACCAGTGAGAATGGCAGGAACAGCATAACAAGTTTTCCATGTTATTAATTGCTACTGCTTCAAATCAAACTGAAAATTACTTATTAAGATCGTTTGAAGGTGGGGAATGGCAGACAAAAATTTTACAAGTATTTTTCCTATAAAACATTGCTTAGCTGTAATTTATTTCACAACAGACTTAAGGGGGAAAAAATCTACTATAGCTAACCTTCTTTTGTTGTTGTTTGGGGGGCAGGGGAGTGGACCATACCCAGTAATGCTCAGGGGCTGTTCCTGGCACTGCTCTCAGGAATCACTCCTGTATGTGCTTAGGGGCCCATATGGGATGCCAGGGATCAAAACTGGGTTGGCTGTATACAAGCCAAATACCATCACTCTGGTGACAACTAGCCATCTTTTACCCAAGGTTTTCTAAAATTATAAAAGCCTTCTCATAAAGATGAAACCATTTTCTACTCTGGAGAAGCCTGTGTTCTCTCTTAAACACATAACTTCCCCCCCTCATATTTCTCTAAATAAATTTCTTTAAATAAAACTATTTTTACTTCAAGAGAAAATGAATCCATCAATCTGAATCACTAAGACAGGTTTTGACTAAACTTTTACTTTGTTAGAACTCTTAGTAAAGATGGTAAAAATTAAAAATCTACTATATGTTTATACATATAAACACACTATGATTACCTTTCTCTATATATACAATTTACAGTTATTTACTGCTAAACTTTTACCAGTTTCCTTTATCTTAAAATATATTCTTTTTAGAGCTGAAATGATACTACAGCAGGTAAGGTGCTTCTTAAATGCAGCACCCAGATTCAATCCCTGACATCCCAGATGGTCCCTGGAGCCCACTAGGGGTGACTGCTGCATACAGAGTCAGAAGTAAGCCCTGAGCACCACCAAGTAGGGCCCCAAACAATCAAATTTGTTTTTAAAATCACTTGGCTAAAGGTTAAAACAACTCATGTCTAAGCAAAGTTTTCTTGTTAGCCAGAAAACTAGGACTGTGATTTCAGCAGTCAACTAGTTAGATCTTAGTCAAAGAAAAAGAAAACAAAACAGAGCCAAATTATTATAAAAAACCTTTACTGTTCTGCCTGAACACATACAATAGATTTTAAAAGGATATTGTGAAATTATACCATTTGCAAATGGACAAACCTTTAAGGTATATGCTAAATGAAATAAATCAGAGAAAGGTAAATTTCATATGATCTCACTTGTTTATATTCTAAAAACGACAAACTCAAAGAGTAAACTGGAGGCTGCTGGGGAATTGGGACAAACAGGATGTTCAAAGAATATAAACTCGTAGGGCTGGAGAGACTTTACAGAGCAGATCTTGACTTGCATGCGGTTAGTCTTCCCAGCACTACAGATAACCCTCTAAAGCAGGGGTCTTCAAACTACGGCCCGCGGGCCACATATTGTATTTATTACCATTTTGTTTCTTCACTTCTAAATAAGATATATGCAGTGTGCATAGAAATTTGTTCATAACTTTTGTTTTTACTATAATCTGGCCCTCCAACAGTCTTAAGGACAGTGAACTGGTCCCCTGTTTAAAAAGTTTGAGGACCCCTGCAAGTCTAAACAAAGTTGAATGTGGACCAAGACCCACTTATAAACATGTGAAGTAAATTCTGGGGTATAATGTATAGCATAATGACAAGTTGGTTAACAAATTAAATATTAAACATTATCAGAAACACAGAGTGTAATCATGTTAAGATGGTGAATATATTAACCTTATTTGATAAAATAAGATAATGGGGCTGGAGTTATAGCACAGCAGAAAAGGTGGTTGCCTTGTATGCAGTAGAACTAAGTTGATTCCCAGCATCCCTCAAGCCCAGCCAGGAGTAGTCCCCCATAGGACACATCCAAGAGTAAATCTTGAGCACCACCACGTGTGGCCCCCATACAAAAAATAAGACTATAAAACTTTCACATACATATATACATATATATATATATATATATATATATATATATATATATATATATATATATATATATATATATATATATATCGGGTTATCACATTGTTCACCTTAAATTTACAAAATGCTGGGGCCGGCAAGGTGGCGCTAGAGGTAAGGTGTCTGCCTTGCAAGCGCTAGCCAAGGATCAGGACCTCGATCCCCCAGCGTCCCATATGGTCCCCCCAAGCCAGGGGCAATTTCTGAGCGCTTAGCCAGAAATTTAGCCAGGTGTGGCTAAAACAAAACAAAACAAAAATTTTACAAAGTGCTATACTGGGACCAGAGTGGGTAGGGCATTTGCTTGCATGCGAGTAACTCGAGTTCCTTGGCATCCCATATGGTCCCCGAAGCCTGCCAGGAGTGATTTCTGAATGCAGAGCCAGGGTAACCCAAGTGCTGGGTTACTGCTGGGTGTGGCCCAAAAAAACAAACAAGACAAAACAAAATGCTATATATTGGTCAGGTATATCCCAATAAAATATGGGGAGAAAGGTTATTATGAAAACTAAGAATGTGGGGCCAGAGTGATACACAGCATTAGAGTATTTGCTTTGCATGCAGCCGACCCAGGACAAACCTGGGTTCAATCTCCAGCATCCCATATGGTCCTCCAAGCCTGCCAAGAGTCATCCCTGAGCACCGCTGGGTATAGCCCCAAAATAAGGGAGGGAGGGAAGGAAAGAAAACTAAGAATGTGCTTCAAAATAGTGTTTTAGGTTCACGGGCTACAGCAAAAATCTCTACCATATTAAATGGACAATGTATGACTGAAACCAAACTACAACCATGTTGTTTACAAAAAAGAAATAAAAATTAAATTAAAAATAAATGGACAATGTAGTTGAAAATAATAAATATATAAATATAATTGATGGTATTTGAATGCAATAGAGAAAAGCAAAGGACAGATGTAGGGGACTGGAGTGATACCACAGCATATAGAGCATTTGCCTTGCATGCAGCCAACCCGGGTTTGATCCCCAACATCCCATAAGGTCCCCTGAGCACCACCAGGAATGACCAATGAGCACAGAGCCAGGAGTAACCCCTGAGCACCACCAGGCCTGGGACCCCCCCAAAACATAAAAGGGACAGAGGGAAAGGAAACGGTGTTTTAAACAGGACAGTCTGTGGAAGCTTCAATGTATTACATCCCAAAGGAGATAAGAAAGCATGGGCTGGATGAACAGTACAGAAGGAAGGTAGGACATCTGCCTTGCATGCAGCTGGCATGGGTTCAATACCTGACACTACACTGTCCCCTGAGCATGGTGTGGACCCCAAAACAAAGAGTATCAGCCAGACATTTTGTTTTTGTTTTTTAGTTTTTGGACCACACCCGGTAAGGCTCAGGGGTTACTCCTGGCTATGCACTCAGAAATCACTCCTGGCTTGGGAGACCATATGGGATGCTGGGGATTGAACAGAAGGTCCGTCCTGGGTCAGCCACATGCAAGGCAAACGCCCTACTACTGTGCTATGGCTCCAGCCCCTCTGGGGAATTCTTAACTGATGTCTTTTAATTTATAATTATGGCAAAGTTATGATATGCATACAAGATAGTAATTATGGTTTCAGGAGTATAGACATATATTTGAATCCCAACATAACCATAAACTGTGTTTGAGAACAAATAACTTGATCATGTCCTAGCCTTTCAGGAGATACAAAATCAAAATTAAAGATACAAAGGCCGGAGCAGTGGTGCAAGAGGTAGGGCATTTGCCTTGCACACATTATCTAAGATGGACTGTGGTTCGATCCCCCAGCGCCCCATATGGTCCCCCAAACCAGGAGCAATTTCTAAGCACATAGCTAGGAGTAACCTGAGTCTCACCGGATATGGCCCAAAAACAAAACAAACAAAAAAATTAAAGTACAGCTCTAATTCACTTTAATGAGAATACTATTTAATAGAGTAAAAGTATAGAAATTCCTGACAGAATATGTATGTCCTTTCAAAGGAATATTAACTGAATATTAAGATGGTAGCTGAAACAAGAACATATCTATGAACAGAGAGAGCTCACATGAACTAGGAAGTATAGTTCAATCCCTGGCCTATATCATCTATCATTAGGAGTAGCCCCTAACTATTGTTGATATGGCAAACAAACAAAACAAACACCCTAAGAACTACTTCGTTCCTACAACTACTTAGTTGTAGTATAGTGAAATGAAGTTTTAACTCTTCATTAAGTTTTAACTCTTCCTGTGTTTCCTATCCAAATGTTTGAATCAAAAACCTAGGTATTACCCAAAATTTCCCTTTTTCTCCTCTATTTCTCAGTATATTCTTCTGCATATATAAAACCAGAATATGATCACTTCTACTTTTGATAAAAGTATCATAATCTCTTAAATTTATGAGTATAGCAGCAGATAGCAAAAATGCACAAACTACCTGGAAGTGAATAGTCAAATTTAAGTACAGCCTGCTGGAAAACAAGTAACAAAGTTAGAAGCTTCCTAATATCATACAATATAGACAGAGACCAAACACTATCAAATAATACAAATGTAATAGTTATAGACTATAAAAGGTAAATACAATGAGATACCATATTTAATATACAATATAGTAGGATATTAAAGATAAAAGGTAGAAATGTGTGTATATTACATCACACACATATGAAGAGAAATATGTTAATATTTATATATGTTAATATTTCCACATAAGAAACAAAATTTTAAAATTTTCTACCTATATACCTATTGCTTTTCTTTCTTTCTTTTTTTTGGGGGGGGGGGGGGGTTTGAGTCACACCTGGCAGTGCTCAGGCGTTACTTTTGGCTCTACGCTCAGAAATCGCTCCTGGCAGGCATGGGGAACCATATGGGATGCCGGGATTCAAACCACCATCCTTCTGCATGCAAGGCAAACGCCTTACCTCCATGCTATCTCTCCAGCCCACCTATTGCTTTTCTAGTTTAGGAAAAAATATTACTACATATTGAAAATCTGAGATTCATAAAGAATATTCTTAAATATCGTGTATCTATTCATAATTATTCAAGGTTTCTATCACATCAGGTTCTTAATATAAAAAAACATTCAATGATTGAATCACAAAATGCTAAGTGGAAGAAAATAAATGTCCTTGTTAAGTAACCTGAGAACAGCCTTATGTGAGCTTCTGGGCTGTATTCATTGTACCACCCTGTAAAAGGCGTTTCTATTATGTCACTACTGTTTTAGGAAGTGACACAGGAGAAATTTGTATAAAGCTGATCATTCAGAAAAGATATTGTAAATCCCAAGTATATTTTCTTTTCCACTTTCCTATTTGAAAGATACAAGAATGTATTATATCCCTTCTCTCTTTGCCTCCTAGAAAGAGAGTTTACAGCTTAACCGCAAAAGGGCTTTTGTGATCTACAGAGCAATGTTATATTCCCCATTCCCCTCATTCCCCACTTTCTCTCCATTTATACATCCACATTCTTCTACCTGGTTTATAATTTTAATATCGTGAAATTCTGCCATTATTTATGAAATAAGTGAGGAATGGGCCGGAGAGATAGCATGGAGGTAAGGTGTTTGCTTTACAGAAGGTCATCAGTTTGAATCCGGCTTCCCATATGGTCCCCTGTGCCTGCCAGGAGCAATTTCTAAGCATGGAGCCAGGAGTTTCCCCTGAGCACTGCCAGATGTGACCCAAAAACCACAAAAAAAAAAAAAGAAAGAAAGAAATAAGTGAGGGAAAAGAATTTATTTTATATTAACTTTAAGTTATATATTAACTTTAAGCACCACAGCATACATACCAATACTTTCACAACATGATACTTTCTGGGGAATGCATTAAATCTTTTCATTTTATGACCAGTAGAGATGGTCATATGTGATAAGATGGTCATAGCCGTTTAGGACTATATCAGTCCATCATTAAGTTTACCATTGATTGAAATGCTGTGAAGTCGAATATTATTGCATTTTTTTTTTTATTTAAAACTATTTGGGTTTTTTGGCAAGGTTTTTTGTACCAGTACCTGGAATCAAACTTCTACTAGGAAAGGCCCTAATGCTGCCCTGACACCAACTTGCTCAAAGGTGGGGTCATATGACAACCTGGCAACTTAGAAGCAGCAACAACTTGCTTTCAGGGTGGGGTTTCCTGCCTTGCCACCTGAAAGTGAGATGAAACAAAAAGGCACTTCATGACACCCTGACTTTGACATGGGATCTGTGCAAAAACCAAAATCTCTAATTACTGAAAAATGACTGCAATAAACATGATTGAGGAAAACTATTCCTGGGCCCACGAAGAAAGACTTGAGGGTTAGACAACTTAGTATGCCAGAAACCTGTATTTGGTCTTATGGAAGGATGCTTCAAGGGTAGGGACACCTTGTTTTTAGGCCAAAGGCTTTTTTTTCTTTCTATTTTTCCCAATTTCTGCTGCACCTATGCAAAAAACTGCCACCTCTTTATCTTTTAGATAAGGGCTCCTGCCTTTTTTCACAGAATCTTGGGACATGAATTACTTTGTTTTACCTCATATTTATGTATTTTTCTATAAAATTAAGAAGAGAAGGAAAGGATGGGGCCAGAGGCCAAATAGTCTCAGATGCATTGGTGAAGATAAAAAAAAAAAAGGACAAAACTAAATATTCCAAGCCAAAGTCAACAACAGAATCAAGAGACCCAAACTATAATAATTTAAACTTAAAATGGGCCTATTATACTGGCAGGCCACTGAGCAAAGTGGTGATATAGGATGCATTCTAGGAGCATTGGTGGAGGGAGATCGACACGTGATGGAATTGTCCTTAATTCATTCTATGTCTGAAATCTAATTATGAAGAACTTGGTAAATCACATGAGTTGTTTTTTGTTTTTTGTTTGTTTGTTTGTTTGTTTTGTTTTTTCGGGCCACACCTGTTTGATGCTCAGGGGTTACTTCTGGCTAAGTGCTCAAAAATTGCCCCTGGCTTGGGGGAACCATATGGGACGCCAGGGGATCGAACCACGGTCCTTCCTTGGCTAGCGCTTGCAAGGCAGACACCTTACCTCCAGCGCCACCTCACCGGCCCTGAATCACATGATTTTAATAAAACAAAATTTTAAAATTTAAATTAAATTAAATTTTAAAAAGTTAGGTTTTTAAAAAAACAAAGGGCTGGAGAAATAGAACAGGAATTAAAGTCTTACATGTGTCCAACCTTGATTTCAATCCACAAAACTGCATATGGTGCCCTGAGCATAGCACCAGCCTGAGCACCACCAGGTGTTCCAAAATTCAAACAAAAAAGAAGAGAAAAATACTTGAAATTAGAGTTTATGCTTTTCACATGTGTTTCTTTAATAGTAGGCAGTGTATATCAGGGGCTTTAAGAACCCTAGAAGAAACATAACACTTGTTTGTATGCTTTTTAGTAGTGATTTAAAATACTTGTGTGATGTTACATATAGTTTAGAATTTTAAAAGATGAACTTTCAAATTTTCATTCTCACTTACAGCTTTCAAGGTATATTCAAGATTCACCAACTCTCTTTGCAGCCCAACTACACTACCTCCAACATGTGTTTACTTTGGCCCTACGTGGCCAATTTTGTTCTATTTTGAAATATAAAAAGCTATATATTGATATCACTCCTAAGCACTTCTAAGTAGAAGATAGCATCAAAACATCATATTGCTTCTATTTTGTGAGTCTATGTCCATGAGACATTAAAACCATCTTTACATACCTAGCAGTTTTGTTTTTGTTTTTGGGTCACACAAAAACAGTATTCAGGGGCTGTGGCACAAGTGATAGGCCATTTGCCTTGCACACACTAACCTAGGACAGACCAGGGTTCGATCCCCAGTGTCCCCCAGTGTTCAAGATAAGATTGGGGTTAGAGCAGTGGCGCAACCGGTAGGGCGTTTGCCTGGTACACGCTAACCTGCAGTTTGATCCCCCTGCATTCCATATGGTCCCTCAAGCCAGGAGTGATTTCTTTTTTTTTTTTTTTGGCTTTTGGGCCACACCCGGCGGTGCTCAGGGGTTACTCCTGGCTGTCTGCTCAGAAATATAGCTCCTGGCAGGCACAGGAGACCATATGGGACACCGGGATTCGAACCAACCACCTTAGGTTCTGGATCGGCTGCTTGCAAGGCAAGCACCGCTGTGCTATCTCTCCGGGCCCAGGAGTGATTTCTTAGCGCATAGCCAGGAGTAAGTAACCCCTGAGTGTCACGGGGTGTGGCCCAAAAACAAAAAAAAAAAAAAAGAATTAAGATAATTTTTAAACAAACAAAAATATAAGCAATAGTCTTTTTTTAAAAGATAGTATAGGGCCCGGAGAGATAGCACAGCAGCGTTTGTCTTTCAAGCAGCCGATCCAGCGATCCAGGACCAAAGGTGGTTGGTTCGAATCCCAGTGTCCCATATGGTGCCCCCCCCCCCCCCCCCGTGCCTGCCAGGAGCTATTTCTGAGCAGACAGCCAGGAGTAACCCCTGAGCAACACCGGGTGTGGCCCAAAAACCAAAAAAAAAAAAAAAAAAAAAACTATATTGAAATATAGAAAGCTATATATGTATATATAAATTCAGTTACATTCAATGTTACTAGCAAGAATTACCAACAAGATTATCAATAAACAAACAAAAAAAATAGAACATCTAGAGTCCAGATAGGCCAGAAACCTGGTTACCTACAGAGAAGAACGGTTATTCAGTGTATTCTAGAATTCTTCAGGTAATAAGTTTTAGAACTATATAAATCCTAACTATTCTAATGTAATCTATGCTTTTCACTTAAGAAATCTCCATCTCCTATGAACATATATGTCAAACTTTTTTGAAATATTATGTCCTTTATCAATAAAGAGATATACCTTTTTCTATTAACATCCTTTTAATCTTTTTTTTAAAGGGGATGCTTACTTAGCAGTGCTCAGGCTTTACTCCTGGCTCTATACTCAGGGATCACTCCTGACAGGCTTGGGGGACCATAAGTGGTTCCTAGGATCAAACCTGGGTCAGTTGTATGCAAGGCAGGTAGCTTACCCTTTATCACTCTAGGCAAGTTCAATATTACAGGAGTCTTTTGTTTTGTGTCTTATAAAAACATTAATACATCTCTAAGTCTCCTAAATAAGAAGAATTAATCTACTAAATAAATTTAAATGTATACACATGGAAACAAGTAAAAGTATCAAAATACTTTTTTTTAGGGGGGGGATATCTGGTGGTGCTCAGGGATTACTCTGAGTACAAAGACTAGACTTAAGTTTATAAGCAGTTAATTTAAGCATTTAGGCCAGGAAAATTCTTGTCCAATACAGTAGTAATTTCTATAACACTTGGCAAATATATTAATAACACAATTCCATGAAGAGAAATTTCTCCTAATAACAGAAGCATATACACAGGGTAAGAGAGAATTTAGAAGCTAAGGGACATGTGGTTAGTGCATATGGCTGACCAGAATTTGATTCCCCACATTACACGGCTTCCCAGGCATTACTGCAATAGCCTTCTATGCCCCCTAAACACTACCCAGCAAGACTGAGTGGCGCTGTATCCCCAGGCACCACAACCTTGGTAGGCCAAATTAATGGCCCAGAATCACTGGGAGAGATCCCAGGGCTCCTCCTAAGTATGCTTAAGAACCTCTCCACAAAAATAAAATGAACTGAAATAAGCACATAAATACCTTTTAAAAACTTTGTTTTTTTAAAGGAAAACATACGACTTTATGTTGTTTGTGGATTTGTGAGCACCTATAGTTTCCTAAAAGGAAAGTTTGAAAATTTAGTACACCAATTTACCTACAGCTGAACATCCTTCCTTGAACCAAAGGAAGTTAAACAACACTAACACAATGAATAAAGCCTGATTACAAAATACAATGCAAAAGAAATCACCTTCAACACTGTTTTAAAAACCTGTTATTAAACAGTAAGTGCTAATTTCCCTATAAGAAAAGGACTATAAATGGATTTGCTAAATTCTTCTCTCTAGTCTATACATAGGAACTCTGCCATAATTACACATTTATTTTTCCAAGTAACTACAAGTTTCAAAAATATACACAGAGTTTAAATTTATACACACCAACAAGCAGTGTATATCGAAACACTTGATGCTGCCTTCTAAAGCTAGATGCTTTTAAAGATGGACCCTGCCCACTAAACCAACAGCAAAACAGACTAGAGAAAAATGCACTGGGTCTAGCATGGAAGAAAAAGTAATTTATCAGAAAATTCTTTAAGTGAACATTTAGTGACCATCAGTATTTAAAATGACAATTATAACGGTTAGTTTACATGAGACAGTAAACAAATAACACACTCAAACAGACAGTCGCCTTCACTAGGTCTAGCCTCAGGAATTCAACCTTACTTGTGACCATACTGTGTGCCAGGCCTTATCTGTGTCTGAGCATGAGATATATATTTTTTTAGCCCCTGGAAGAAGGTAGTGGGCTTGAGAAAGGCCTTTTATGTGTAAACCTGGTCTTTATAGTAAGCCAGCAAATGGCCCATAATGGGGAGGTTTTCAGATAGTACTTAGAACATTACCCAAGAACTACTCGACCTTTTCTAATGTTTCCCAAGTAGGAACACATTTTCACAGATGATGGTTTTGAGAACATCTGTTGTAACAAAGACTAAAGAAAGTGGAAAAAACAAAACAGGATGCACGTGGTTCTATTTCAAGGCGGCTTTCCCTCTCAACGCAGGTGTGCGCGCACACACACAAACACACACACGTATTACACTGAGACAACATCACACAGACACTTGTGACACTGACACAACATTCCAGGGGAACGTTTGCAATCCAGGCCTACAAGTGTTGTCAAGGGGATCATCCCAGGATGACCCACACCCCAAAGGTCGTCTCCCCGCACGCATCCGCACCACCCCTTAGGCTTAGAGCAAGGAGCTTGGGATGTTTCCTTCCTTCCTTCCCTCGGGAAGGCCGAGGGAGTCAGTGAGTGACGTGGCAGGGGCGGCAGGAAGCTAGTGACCCGGCCACGCCGGGGTCGCACTGGAGCCTCTTCAGCTCCACGTTGGACACTCAAGCTCACGCCCATGGGGGGGAACGACGACGACGACGACCATCCCGAGCACCCCGGGCTCCGTAGACCGGCTTGTGCAACGCGGGCTCGCTCAGCTCCGAGAGGCCGGACATCATCCATCGGCCCGCGTCCTCACCTTCCACTGGGAGCCGAGATTGGGCGCAAGGGAGGGGGGCGGGTGCGAGAGCCTGAACCCCTCGAGGGAGGGGGGGTTTCCTCAGCAGCTCGGGGCGCGCCTCAGGACACACAGCCCCCCCTCCCCTCCCCGTGCAGCAGCATCCCCGGTGTCCCACGATGCGGTGGTGGCCGAGGGCCTGACGCCCAAAGGTGCTGGGGGAGTCGGGGACCCGCCGAAGGTGAGGTGGGACTCAAGACACACACACACACACACACACACACACACACACACGTAGCAGCCAGGCCCCTAACACACACAGGCTAAATTCACACACACACACACACACACGCCAAACTAACGGAAGGAAGCCCGGCGCGGTGCGTTGCTCAGCTGAGCCCAGCGGCCCTTCCTTCCACCCCGACTCGCTCACTCACCGCCGGGCCGAGCGGCGCCTGGGGCCCGGGCCGAGGCGAGGCGAGGCGAGGCGAGGGTTCGAACGGACCGCGCAGAGGACAGAGGCCGCAGCGGGGCGAAGCGCCTCCCAGCCCCCAGAAGAAGCGCCTTCTCTGGACAAGCTTCCTCAGCGTCTGTGTGTGTGTCTGTGTGTGTGCATATGGAGGCACAAGACTCCCCTCTCCGCCTGCAGCCTCCAACACCGCCTCTGGCTGCAGCTGCGGACGTGGCGCCCGGCGCGACCCGCCCACTCCCTCGCTGCTGCCGCCGCCGCCTCCTCCGCCTCCCTCACAGCGCTGGCTCCGCGGCGCATGCGCACTCCGGGTCCCTCCCACGCCTCCCCCCCCCCGCCCGGCACGCCCCCACCCTTTTTCTCAGACCTCCCAGCAGACCCCCAGCCCTCCTGAGGCAGTGCGCACGCGCAACTCTCGCCCCCGCCCGCCTAGCCTCCTTCCTCTCCCCCTCCCGAGTTAGCCCTCGTCTCGGCTCTTCCTGGGTATCTGAGGGGGAATTCCCCCCGCTGCCCGAGATGCGCGCGCGTCTGCCTTAGTGGTAGCCCCGCCCCCTTTCCTCAACCAGCCAATCAGAGTGGGCTGGGAGGGGGCGAGGAGGGCGTGGAAGGAGCGGCTCGAGTTTAAGCTTCCACAGCGCGCGCTTCTGAAAGACAGGCATCCTTAAGCATCCGCGAGTAACGGTCGCCTCGAAGGCAGAAGCTTCGCTCTGAGGAAGGAGGGGACAGTCGCCACATTTTTGCCCTCTCTTTCTTTTTTGCCCAGGGTGTCTCACTCAGTCTTCGTCCTCAGAGGAGTGACCAGTGGCCCTTCTCTTCGGGGGCCCTGCCGGCCTTGTGTGTCTCTGCTGGCCTAGCAAGTTAGTGACAGAGCTGAGGAGAGCGACGCTGCGCCTGGCTGGTTTCTAGTTCCAGTCGCCCCAGCTTTCTGGACCGACGTCTGGAAAGCCAGAATCCCTCGGGCTCGCTGTCTCCCGGCCTGGATGCTGCTCCTCAGGGTTTGGGTATCTGGGGTGTCTGGAGATGTAAGGAGAAGTGAGGGAGTTGGAAATGAGAGAACTTAGGTGCGAGCCTTCCGGATCCACCTGTAGGTTTGTGAGTGTCGCTGCAAGACACACACACACACACATACATCACTATACACCACACTACACTCATACACACCACATTACACCACACACCACACTACATTCACCCACATTACACCCCACCCCACATTACACCACACACACACACACACACACACACACACACACACACACACACACACGAACTTGGAGAGAGCAAGCCTCGGCTCTGTGCAATGTCACCTGTCACACCTTGCGTTTCTGACTGGGTGTAGGGACTGACCCACCCGCCTTTCTCCCAGAGATGGGGATGCAGGCTAGGAGCACAGTATGTTTCCACCTAGTATCTGTCAACTTTCTTGCTTTCCACATCTGCCAAAGGAAGATGAGGATAAACATAGTCTAGGTATTTGGGAGAACAGAGTGTGGAAGAATTGTATACGTTGTGGACGCCCTGCACAAATGGGACATCTTTACCAACTTATTGGCCACCCATAAAGAAAGACACATAAACTGGATGGTGCAACTAAACTCGCCTTTCACCAGATTCGTGAAAGGCAGGCCGAACGAGGAAAGCATCCTGGAAGACATACTTTGAAAGTACTATTATTACCATTTTTTATCATTGCTGCTGCTATTTTGGGCTTTGAGGCCATGTTTATCCTTGATGCTCAGGGATTACTCCAGGTTCTGCACTCGTAGACAATCCTGGGCCTCCTGCATGCAAAGCACACACTTCACCCCTGGAGCTCTACCGCAGTCCCAGAGGGGCCTAGAACGAACTCATTTTAATGTGCCTTCAGCCTAATTATCAAGATTATCAAGACAGAGCTAGAGACCATCGTGTTGGGTCATTAGTAGATTCAATGGATTGTTAGGTTTATTCAGCAAGAGGAGAGAATCTACTTTTCTTTTTATTGGGGGGAGGTTATTTTCAGGAGGCTACACCCAGTGGCACTTGGGTTACTCCTGGCAGGTTTGGGTGACCATATAGGATGCTGGGGATCGAATCCCAGCTGTATGTAAGGCAAATGCCCTACCCTCTGTACTATTGTTCTGGCCCCAACTTTTATTTTCTTGTTTCCTTAACAATCTCTGTCCCTAATATGTGACCTCTGCAAGGTAAACTGTAGGCAGAATTATGAAGTGCATGATTAGAGTTCCTTTCCTTGAATGTACTCAATACAGGAAATTTGATCACAGCTGCCATGTTTGACCTAGGCCAGCTTCATAGACTCACTCTTTTCTCAAACAAAGTTATAAACCAAGCTGTGAATGAAAGAGCATGGGTACACCCAACCCACACAGCAGAAAGCTGACAATCTGGGAGGGCAGGGTGTTCCAAGCCCCCAGACTGCTGAAGCCATGCCTACTGCTTTCATCACCCAGAATCATCATTTTCCTGATGGCCTTGTCATCAACTAGTCATCAACTCCTCTGATTCCCTTCTAGAACACCAATCTGACCAAAGTTCAGGTACATCTGTCTTTGGGTTGATATCACCAGGGCTTTCTGGAGCAATTGCAGGCCCCTCCCCGCCCATCTTTCCTCTTCTCTGAGATCTGGCAAGTCGTTTGCATGCAGCCAACCCAGGACGGACCTGGGTTTGACCCTTCGCATCCCAGATGGTCCCCCAAGCCTGCCTGGAGTGATTTCTGAGTGCAGAGCCAACCATAACCTCTGAGCACTACTGGGTATGACCCCCCCCCCAAAAAAAAACAAAAAATATACAAACAAAACCAAAAAAAAAAAACTCATTTTTTCTTATTTTTTCTATTTTTTCAATAACTTTGCTTTTATCTATAAACAAATGTATCTTGGTTAACTAAGTCAACTATGTGATTCATTTGTTTTAAATAAAGTAAAAATAAAAAGAGAACATAGGCTTCTCCAGAGTTGTAGAAACAAAGAGCAATAAAGTTATACATTCAAGAGAAAACATGGGATTAAGGCACAAACTTCAGTTATTTGCTTAAAGACCAATTTTTGTTGTGTCTTGGGAATTTTACAGGACTCTAGATTGACCATTCTGGACTGATGATAATAAATTAATATTTATGATATATGTTCATTAAATTATAATTTATCTTGAATATATTAGCAACAATATACTTCCAATAGAGTTAATTTCTAATTTACTATAAAATAACTCACTTTTTTTTTTTTTTTTTTTGCTTTTCTGGGGCCACACCCTGTGATGTTCAGGGATTACTCCTGGCTATAAGCTCAGAAATTGCTCCTGGCTCCGGAGATCATATGGGACACCAAGGGATCGAACCAAGGTCCATCCTAAATTGGCCGTGTGCAAGGCAAAAGCCCTATCGCTGTGCAATAGCTCCGGTCCCTAAAGTAACTCACTTTTTCAGATTGGAAATCCAAGATCCTCTACATAGTTGTTTGCTTTGCTGTTTTATACTTAGTAAGAGTCCTTACTAATAAGCTTATTTATATAATATCATCTAGCAAAAATCAGGAGATATTTGAAAGATTTGATTTTATACAGACTTATTTGTAACAAAGTATTTGTTCAAAAGGAAAGTAAGCTTTCCACCTTTAACTCAGGAACATTATGTCAGCATTTTTTAAATTTTAATAAATACTTATGATAATGGATTGAATTACTTCCCATATCTTAAATGGCAGTTTTCAACAAACTCATATGAGGATGATAAAAAAAACAATTGAAACTTTAAGATTATATTCCTCACTTATCTTGTGTTTCTATGTAAGAGGTATAATAAATGGGCTTCAGGGATATAGAACAACATAGGTAAAATACCTACTTTAAGATTACTTTTAAGACATTCCTTTCACCTGATATACTAATCCCTTTAGAATTCCTTCCATCTGATATATTGATATCAGGCAGATGGTGATTTCTTTGGTTTAATCCCAGTGGCGGCTGGCAAATTATTGGCCTTAGAGCTTCTAGTTGGACATGCCACCCCTGCTAAGGCGCCTTGATTTTCTGATGTGGAAGGAGTTTTGGAAATTATGGGTTGTAAATCTCTATCTACAAGATATATAAAAAAGGACAAGAGCAACATCAGACTGCCCAGTATACAAATCATCACTCCTCTGAAGGATACAGTAAAGGATGATGAGAAAAAGGTGGTAAGGGATGTTTAGAAGAGCTCATGCACCTGGATCAGAAGCCAGGCCAGGAGATTAGACTTGATCCAAAACCAAATCAAAGTCCTTATCCAAGAGGGAAATACCCACCTAATTATCCACTTGGCTCACCCAGGAATCATCTCACTCACTATTGTTGCTGTCCCAGTTCTGAGCTTTCGATGTAGATAAATCCTCCGGAAACAAAGGCTATGCGGGAAATAACCCACACAAAGCTGGGGAGAAGAAACATGGCCTGGAACTTCCACCACAAGCCAGTAGCCTACTTTTTAAGACAAGATCTTCTTAAAGGTTATTACAAATAAATAAACAAATAAAATATAAAGGCTGATGGCTAGAGTGATAGTACAGTGGATAGGATACTTGCCTTGCATGAAGTGGGCTCAATCCCGAGCATTCCATATAGTCCCCCAAGTACAGTGGTCCGCAACCTGAGGCTCGCGAGCCACATGTGGCTCTTTACACTTTTAATTTGGCTCTTCTGTGTACGGGGCGGCCGCTCCAGGAGTCAGGACTCTGCTCCTAGCCTCTGTCAGTGTGCGCCCTGTGTGGCTCTCAAAATAAATTTCAATCATGGTTTTGGTGAAATTTGGCTCAGTTGAAAAAAAAGGTTGCTGACCACTGCCCAAGTACTACCAGGAATAATTTCTGAATGCAAAAAGTAACCCCTGAGCATTGCCGGATGTGGCTCCAAAACAGCTAAAGTCACTTATTTTTTATTTGTATAATTACTTAATAAAGCCAAAATCCACATTAGTGACTAAAACCATTTCATAGACTCACCAAAACTTTGGGGAGCACTTGTGGACTTTGTAAGAGTACCACTGTAAGATCTAACATTTGTCTTACTTAGTTCTCTTGCCTATGCAAATGAATTATACCACTCAGTGCCCATTAACCCACCCCTAAACCCAAAATAAAAATAAGCATTCTTGGGCTGGAGAGATAGCATGGAGGTAGGTCATTTGCCTTGCATGCAGAAGGATGGTGGTTCAAATCCTGGCATCCCATATGGTCCCCTGAGCCTGCCAGGAGCGATTTCTGAGCATAGAACCAGGAGTAACCCCTGAGCACTGCTGGGTGTGACCCAAAAGCCAAGTAAATAAACATTCTTCTGTTGATAGCTTTTATAGAGGGATGATTTGGATTAAACCAATTCAAGGGGTGGAGATGTGGCACAGTGGCTAAGAGTGCAGGTCACTGTTGCATGTGTGACACCCTGGCTCCATCATAAAAGCAGCAACAAAGGAAAAATAAAACCGATTGTTTTAGTGCAGCAGATTTTAAAATTGGATTACGTTGGTACAAGTTATTTTGGCACAGACACCCATTTTGGGGGGACACACCTGAAAATACTCAGGGTTACTCCTAACTCCTCACTCAGAAATTATTTGTAAATCAAAACAACAATGAGGTACCGGAGATGTGGGGAGAAAGAACTCTCACTTCTGGTGGGAATGCCATCTAGTCCCGCCTTTATGGAAAACAATATGGAGATTCTTAAAAAAAAAAAAAACTGGACATCGAGCTCCCATATATCCAGCTATACCACTCCTAGGGATATACCCTAGGAACACAAAAACACAATACAAAAAAAAAAAAAAAAAGGCTTCCTCACACCTATATTCATTGCAGCACTATTTACAATAGCCAGAATCTAGAAACAACCCAATTGACCCACAACAGATGGATGGCTAAAAATATACATATACAAAATGGAATACTATGTAGCCATCAGGAGAGATGAAGTCATGAAATTTTCCTAAACATGGGTGGACATGGAAACTATTATGCTAAGTGAAATAAGTCAGAGGGAGAGAAATGGACCAGAATAGTCTCATCTATGGGATTTAAGAAAAATAAAAGACATTGTAATAATACCCAGAGACAATAGAGATGAGGGTGAAAGGACCAGCTCAAGATATGAAGCTCACCACATTGAGTAGTGAGTGCAGTTAGAGAAATGACTACACTAACAACTATCATAACAATGTTAATGAGTGAGAGAAGTAGAATGCCTGTCTAGAATACAGGCAGGGGTTGGGAGAATAGATGGGGGAAGGGGGATTGGTGGTAGGAATGTTGCACTGGTGAAGGGGGATATTCTTTCTATGATTGAAACCCAACTACAAACGTATTTGTAATCATGGTGCTTAAAGATATTTAAAAAAATTACTCCGAGTGGACTTGGGATTATATGGGATGCTGAGGATCAAGCTCAGGTCAGTCACATGCAAGGCAGATACCCTACCTTCTGTACTCCAGCCCCACACCTTATTCATTTTATAAATGGAATACTTACGCTTAAATATTTTTGAGAGGTGAATATGGGGAAAGCATAGCTGGTGGTACCAGGACATACTTCTGGCTCTGTTCTTTGTGGTCATTCCTGTTATTTGATAGGGGAACCATGTGTGATACTAGGAATTTTAATGGAATCAAATATTTACAAACCCTTACCTTCTGTAGTAAGTTCAAGAGTTCCTTTTAATTGATGAATAAGCAAATGATAACACACAGGACCAGAGAGATTGCACAGCAAGTTAGGTGCTTGCCTTGCATGTGGCCGAACCAGGATCAATCCCCAGTATCCCATATGGTCCCCTGAAACTGCCAAGAGTGATTTCTGAGTGCAGAACCAGTAGTTCTAAATATAAGAAATACTATCACTCTGACATTTCAGATAAAGAAAAATAAAGACTCAAAAATCTCCTGATTTTTAAACATTAAACATTTTGAAACAGACAAAACTAGACCAAGAGAGTTAGTACAGGAGGGCAAAGCACTTTCCTAACTCACAGCCTACCCAGGTTCAATCCCCAGCCCTCATATAACAATTTTCCCTAAGAAAGATTACCATTGCAGTACCTAAAGCCTTCCAATTCTACACCTTTCTTTCTCCCAAGTTGCCTGAGTCTGAAAATTTAAATAGTCAATCTGTTCAGAAGGTCTTAGTGATCTTACATGCCAACTTTTCCAGCATCAGTAACTATATTGTCTTTGTTTTTCTAAAGCTTCTTGACTTGAGCACTGTTTAAGTTACTTTTTTCTCTTCTTTAACTTTATTTGTTTGTTTTTGAGTCACACCCTGCAGCACTCGGGTTACTTCTGGCTCTGCATTCAGAAATCACCCTGGCAGACTGGGGGAACACATGGGATGCCAGGAATCGAACTGGACCCCTTTTGGGTCAGCCACATGCAAGTTAAATGCCCTACAGCTGTGCAATCTCTCTGGCCCCCAGTTACTTTTTTCTTTTTCTTTTTCTTTTTTTTTTTTTTGGTTTTTGGGCCACACCCAGCGATGCTCAGGGGTGACTCCTGGCTGTCTGCTCAGAAATAGCTCCTGGCAGGCACGGGGGACCATATGGGACACCGGGATTCGAACCAACCACCTTTGGTCCTGGATCGGCTGCTTGCAAGGCAAACACCACTGTGCTATCTCTCCGGGCCCATACTTTTTTCTTAATGTAAAACTTTAGGGTGAAGTATTTTATGTCTCACCTGTCTTTGGGCACCTCATGTTGCACTTATAGATCTCTTTATAGTCATCAATAATTAGTACACTCCCATCAAAGATGCCAATCACCAAAATTTTCTGGTATCACTTTCTCTTGCTCAATCACAGTGAATTGTTTGAAAGAAATTCCATATAATTTAAACTCCATTTTCAGTATTGAGTTCAAGATCATCTTTGGAATTTTCCAGTTGTTTTTACTCTATAGTTCTCCCCCATGTCTTTTAAACTTGCCTAGGTCAGAGCCTATAATTGTTGAGAGATTCTCTTTTCCCTGTAGCAAGTTGCTACATGTGGGTCCCTTTTCTTCTTTTAGTCATGGAAAGTTTGTATGTCTTACCTCTTCCATGATTTAGAATTTTCTCAGTTCCAATGTAGTGTGCACTTTAAGCATAACATCCTTTCTCGCCGTGTTCAGAAGAGACAGTACAGATGGGAGTGTGGACACTGAAGATGATGTTCACTCTTCCCAGCTATCCCCAAAGGATCCTGGTTACAGAAGGTACACAATTGATTTTTTATTAAAGCTAGT
The DNA here is from genome assembly GCF_024139225.1 of Suncus etruscus. Taxonomy (NCBI): domain Eukaryota; kingdom Metazoa; phylum Chordata; class Mammalia; order Eulipotyphla; family Soricidae; genus Suncus; species Suncus etruscus. The sequence continues at coordinate 40,571,543 of NC_064858.1, forward strand.
GATTGAGGAGCCAGAGCAATAACACAATAGGCAGGACACTTGTCTTGCATGTGTCTGACCTGCTTTTGATTCCTGATATCCCATATGGTCCTCCAGGTACCACCAGAAGTAATTCTTGATTGCAGAGCTAGGAGCATCCCCTAAATATTGCTGGGTGTGAACCAAAAAAGAAATAATAAATAAAACCAGTGATTGGGTAAAATAATATGGGTTTAATAGACTGCTACTATTAGTAATCTCAACTAAGAGTAAATTTATTTATTTATTTATTTATTTTTGTTTTGGGGTCACACCCAGCAGCTCTCAGGGGTTACTCCTGGCTCTATGCTCAGAAATAGCCCCTAACAGGCACAGGGACCATATGGGATGCTGGGATTTGAACCACCGTCTTCTGCATGAAAGGCAAACACCTTACCCATGCTATCTTTCCAGCCCCTTATTTTTTGTTTTTAATTTGGGCCACACCTGCGGTGTTAAGGCCTTACTTCCGGCTCTGCACTCAGGACTCCTTAAAGGCTCAGGGATCAAACCTGGGTTGGTAGTTTCCAAGGTAAGTGCTCTCCCCATTGTACTGTCTCTCTTGCTCCTGCCAGTAGAAAACTGACTTGGAGAAAAGGATTTTTGTTGTAGGAAATAGAAGCCCACTTGAGATTGGTATTTAAAAAAAATAGAGTGCCAGAGATAGTACAGCAAGTAGGGAACTTGTCTTGCCAACCTAGGTTTGAGCCGGGGACTCCATAATGTTCCCATCTCACAAGAGTGATCTCTGAGCGGAGAGCCAAGAGTAATCACTGAGTACTACTGGATCTGACCCCAAAACCAAGAAAAAGAGCAAAGAAACCCAAGAGGATCCACCTAGTCTTAAACAGAGCCCAACTACAATATTGGATATTTTGGGTAAGTCTAGTTCCCATAAGGGTCTATAAACTGTGATCTTAGCTGGCTTCTCTCTGATCAAGGATGCTTCCCTTTACTTTCCTCACTTTCACTTAAGCCTCTTTTGTACAGTTTCTCAGTCCTACTCTCATCTTTGTACAAATGAGTTTCAGACCAGTTTTCCTTCTATAGTCATTGGGTTCATATCTTTGGAGAATAACTTAATTTCTGCTAATTGCTTTCCCTGCTTTAGCTTTTAGCATGGTAGAACACTATCCTACAGTCCAATTGTACTACAAGCCCTGCTCTTCCTGTGGGCTGTTTGACTTAGTATGACTTTTTTTTTTTTTTTGGTTTTTGGGCCACACCTGGCGATGCTCAGGGGTTACTCCTGGCTATCTGCTCAGAAATAGCCCCTGGTAGGCACAGGGGACCACATGGGACGCCGGGATTCGAGCCAACCACCTTAGGTCCTGGGTCGACTGCTTGCTTACAAGGCAAACACCACTGTGCTATCTCTCCGGTCCCTAGTCTGACTCTCTTATTTTTAACATTTGGACTGGAGAAAGGACACTGCAGTACTTAGGAGACTGAGGCTCTACATTTAGGAATCACTCTTGGCAAACTCAGGGTACCATATGGGGTTCCAAAGCCTTGTTGTACTACTGTTCCAACCCATTGTATGATTTTTTTTTTCACTCCGGCCCCTGTAAACAATGTTTTAAGCACTTTGAATTTGAAGAAATATCCTGAAGATATCTAACTTTAAATCAAGTGTTTGGTAAGCTACATGGATAAGACTTATCCTAACATGAAACAGTGTTAGCAAACATTAAGCAAATGCAAATGAGTACTTGGCCTGTTTTAGCCTTGCTTTGGAAATATCTCTTTTAAACTCATGTGGCATTTGAGGAAAGTAGCCACCAATCCTTTGCCTAAGTGTGAAGAAGCTAATATTAATATCTCCCTAGATCTGAAACTGCCATGCTAAAATTTATTATCAGTACTACTTGACCTACTTCCTGTTCCTTGATTAGAGAGCACATCTCTAACAGAGGATCTAGTCATTTATTTGCCAAAAGATTAATTAGTTTTTAGAACCTCTGTGCTAGTTAATAGTCCCAAAATAGATACATGGTCCCACTGTGCGTTGCTTCTGAGGATGATGGATTATAGGAGTGAAAAATCTAAGCAAACATATCAGCTAGTGCCTTTATGCTAATGAATGTGACCTCCAGCCCCTAATATGGGTCATTTACTCTTAAGTGTGTTGCTTTTATTATGCCCCTCCTACTTTCCTCATAATTCCTGAGGCCTTATGATGATTAGACCTAAGTTTCAAGGCTCTGTGACTAAGCTAGCTGGTGAGTCAAAGTCCAGTTGCAGTAACTACAATGGAGTGTTAATAGTGATTCTACTATTGTGGTTAGGTTCATTCATTTGTATAGCATTTTTCCCACGATCTCTAAAATGTTAACTAATGCAAATATTTATCACATCAGATTGTGGTAATGGACAAGTAGCAAGTTTTATTTATTTGTATTGTTTTATTTGAGGGCCATACCTAATGGTGCTCAAGGTTTACTCCTGGCTCTACATTCAGGATCTACTCTTGATAGACTCAGGGGACTATATGGAATGCTGAGTATCAAACTCAGGCCAGCCATGTAGCCATGTGCAAGGAAAGTGTCCTACCTCGTACCCTACCTACCAAGTGCTCTAGCCTCTAAATACTCATATTTTTTATTCTGAAATTTTACTGAATTTATCCATTATTTTCAAGTGAAAAACTTTATATCTTCCTTTCCAATGTAGATAGCTTTTGTTTTTCTTGCATATTTCCTCTTGTAGGGTTTCCAGCACTATGATGAATAAGAAAATGGGCAAATCTCATAGAAGTAGAAAGGAAGATCAGTGGTTGGTAATAAGGATTGATTTCAAATGTGCACATGGAATCATTTTCAGGTGATGAAAATTTAATGCTGAATTGTAATACTTGAACACCTATGTAAATTTAATTGCACTGTACACTTAAAGTGGAAAATATTCTGGTAAATATATTCTTTATTAGTGATAAATACTAGTGTAAATAATTTCTTTTTTTATTTTTATTTATTTATTTTTGTTTGTTTTTTGGGCCACACCCATTTGATGCTCAGGGGTTACTCCTGGCTAAGCACTCAGAAATTATCCCTGGCTTGGGGGGACCACATGGCACGCCGGGGGATCGAACCGTGGTCCTTCATTGGCTAGCGCTTGCAAGGCAGACACCTTACCTCTAGCGCCACCTCGCTGGCCCCGTAAATCATTTCTTTAACTTATTTTAAAATAAAGAAAAATTATTTGGACAACAAAGTAAAAATATAGTCACTAATAAAGAAAATTAGTTTCTCAGGGGCCAGAGAGATAGCACAACATTAGGGTATTTGCCTTGCAAGTAGCCGACCCAGGACTAACGGTGGTTCAAATCCTGGCATCCCTTATGGTCCCCCGAGCCTGCCAGGAGTGATTTTTGAGTGCAGACCCAGGAGTAACCCCTGAGCACCACTGGGTATGACCCCAAAACTAAAAAAAAAAAGTTTCTCAAAAACATACTATTCTCATAAAAATATTCAATACAGGGCTGGGAGATGGCTCAAAAAATAGAGCACATGCCTATCATGCAGAGACACTGGAATCCATCTTCAATACTTCATGGTCCCTGAAAAGCCCTGGTGCTTCCTGAGCACATGTGGGTGTGACCTTGGTGACTCTGAGTGGACCCAAATAGTACTTAATGACTGGGTCTGAGCACCAAATGATAAGACTGCCAGATCTGAGTATCATCAGGAGTAACCTCTAGGTCCCAGAGCACTGGGAGAACAACTCTCTAAGCAATACTCAGTACAGAAGACAATAAGGCACACCTACAAAACAGTTAAGGGAAAATGTAGTCAAATTTTAATGTTGATCCAGTCTTTATCCCATATCTCGGGCTTTTCTATAGCATGACATTACCAACTCATCCATCGAAAGTATAGTCTCAATTTCCTTCACTTGAATTTAGTAAAGTAGAGTGATGCTTGCTTTCCAAGACTAAAGTTAAAGAAGTCTTACATCTTCTTCATTGTTCTTTTAAGATACTCCCCAGCCCAAGAAACTGGGGCAAAGTGGCAGTGGGGTCCTTTTTGTAGTATAGAAGTGCCATTTTTGTACCCAGCTTAGAGTGCCTCAAGGGAAAGAAAAACTTCAGTACAAGGGTAGGGGTATTCTAGCCACACAGTCCCAAATAACTGAGACAGACAGACAGAATGGCATGGAATCCTCTTTGTGACTCAGAAGCATAATTTTCGCACCTAGGTCAGTGTGCCCTAAGAAGAGAGTACACACTGTTTTGCTCCCTAGATGCACATTTCTTCCAGCCAGTGAGCCACACAATGGCACATAATAAACACCTCTAGACTGCAAAAGTTACAATGGGAAAGCAATGCAGAACTACATAATGCTTAGTAAGTGAAGATGGTAACTCTAAAGACCCAACCATTATCAACAAGCTACATTATTTCTCTGATAAGGACTATTGATTGATTGATTTTTGGGTTTGGGTCACACCCCGTGGTGGTCAGGGATTACTTCTGTCTCTGCACTCAGAAATTACTCCTGCCAATCTCAGGAACCTATCTGGGATGCCAGTGATCAAACTGGGTCAATAGTGTGCAAGGCAAATGCCCTTCCTGCTGTGCTATGGCTCTGGCCCCTCTGAAAAAGACTTTAGAAAAATGTTGAGAATGTTTAAGGAACTCAATTCAGGGAACAGATAGACAATAAGATTTGAGGGGATATAGAGCAGAAATAAGAAAACCAAACAGAAACAATGGAACTGAAAGAATAAGTTGGTAGGCAAAATGAAAAACTAACTGTAAGATCTCACCAGCAGAATAAAAGCTGCTGAAGATAGAATCAGTGAGCTTGAAGATAAACTGCACAACACCTCCAGATAATAGCAAAAGATGGAAAAGAGTGTTAAAAATATAAATGAACAGCTGAACAAAAGAACTTTGAGATGAATTAAAAAAAAAAACAACATAAGAATCATCAGCAACCCAGTAGGATTTATTTCAGGTATGCAAAGATAATTTAAAATATGCAAATCAATTAATACACCATATCATTCAGAGCAAGGATATGGAAAGTATTTTGCTGAGTGAAATAAGTATGAGGGTGAAGGATATACCTAGAATGGTTCACACTCATTTGTGGTATATAAAAAAGAGATAATATGACAACAATACCAAAGTCAATAGAGACAGGCCAAAGTGAATAATATCTCAGGTAGAGAGAGACAGGCCAGAGTGATAATATCTCAGGTAGGGCTCTTGCCTTGCACAGGGTCCTAGGTATTCAGCTCCAAGGCCCTCTGCCATAAACCTCTCTTTCTCCTTTAACTAAAGTCTATTAATTAACAGACTTCCCCTAACTCTGAATGCTGCCTGGGGGCACCAAAATGTTGGAGCTAGGCAATCCCTGGGTGAAAGGGTCAGAGACAGAGAGGATTAAGAGAGAGAAAAAGTATGTAGTCTAGGGATCTTCCAGCCAGTTTTCTGGACAAAAGAGAGACATAGACAGACAGAGGCAGAAAGAAAGAGACAGAAACAGAGAGACAGAGAGAAGGAGGGAGAGAGGAGGAGAGAAGAGAGGAGAGAGGAGAGAGTGAGAGGAGGTGAGAGAGAGAGAGAGAGAGAGAGAGAGAGAGAGAGAGAGAGAGAGAGAGAGAGAGGGGAGAGAGAGAGGAGAGGAGAGAGAGAGAGGAGAGAGAGAGAGAGAGAGAGAGAGAGAGAGAGAGAGAGAGAGAGAGAGAGAGAGAGAGAGAGAGAGCTAGCTCAAAACATAGCAAGAAAAAACAACACAAACCAGCACTGTAGCAGGTGGTGGGTGGAGGATCAGCAGTAAGTCAGGCAAAAAGGGAGGGCCCTCTGGTACTTTCATCCCAGCCTCTTTGGCTCCCTCCAATTGCCCTGAGGCAGCATTTTACAGCTGGGGAAATCTGTTAATTGACAGACTGCAGTTAAAGGGAAAAGAGAAGTTTACTGCAGAGGGCCTTGGGAGAATTCTACAGCAATCTACCAGGGTTTGATCCCTAACATTCCATATGATCCCCCAAGCACCGCCAGCAGCAGTTCCATAGTGCAGAGCCTTCATAGTGCAGAACTTCAGGTGTGACCCCAAAACTAAAAACAAACAAACAAACAAAAAACAATAGAGGAGGACTGGTACATGGCAGGAAGCTTGCCACAAAGAGTGGAGTGCAGTAAGGGCATAGAAGGGACCACCTATAACAATGCTAGATGGAAATGATCACTCTGGACAAGAACTGGGTGCTGAAAGGATGTAGAGTGGTATGTATGATACCTTTCAGTAACAATATTTCAAAATAAAGTGACTAAAAGGAAAGAAGAGAAAAGAAAAATGTCTGCCAGGCAGGAAGGTGGGGGAAGGGGAGGAGGGTGACTGGGGAAAGTGGTAGCAGGAAATGTGCACTGTTGAAGGGGTGGATGGGTTGGACATTGTATGACTGAAACTTGTATGACTGAAACTCAATCATGAATAACTTTCTAATTGTGTATTTCACAGTGATTCAATAAAATATTATTTAATATATTTGAACTGGGCCAACTCTATAGACCAGGGGTCCTCAAATTTTTTAAATGGGGCCAGTTCACTGTCCCTCAGACCATTGGAGAGCTAGACTATAGTTTAAAAAAAAAAAAGAACAAATTCCTATGCACACTTCAAATATCTTATATTGAATTTAAAAAAAAAAAAGAAAAGAAAAATAAAGAACAAGTAAAGTTAAATCAACATATTTACTAGTATTTCAGTGGGAACTATGGACCTGCTCTTGGTGGGCCATAGTTTGAGGATCTTTGTCTGAGACTGAGAGGAGGAGTCCAGAGACAGAAGGAAGGGACTTGGAGAGTGCAGCACACATCTCACACATGTGCGCTGCTGGCCCAGGACAGACATCCATGGAAAAAACACTCATTGACCAGATAAATATCCTCTGCAGGCTGCATGTGGCTCATGGGCTGTAATTTGAGGACTTCTTCCATAGACTGACTCTCTTCTTGAACAAGCTATAAACCACACTGTGAACGATTATAAGTATACCAGCCCACACAGCAGAAAGCTTGCCATCTTGGGAGGATGAGGCAGGACAAGCCCCCACTCTGCTGAAACCATACCTGCTGCCTCCATCACCCAGAATCACTGTTTTTCCAATGACCCTACCCCATCACTGACCCTCTACAATTACCTTCCAGGACACCAATCTGAACGAACTTCCTGTACATTGGGCTTGAGGAGGATATTACCAGGGCTTTCTGGAGTGAGTGAGGGCACCCTCCCCCAGGATTTCCTTCTTTTAAGAGGCCTGGCAGCTGAGTAGACACTCCAAAAAGTCATATTATCAGTAATAGTGCTTTGAATTTCTGGATAACTTCATTTGTTTGATGATGTCATCTCTATAGGAATACATCAATTTAACAGAATGGCCAGCTAACAGCAGGAGCTTACTAAACCATCTGTCATTGTAATAATGATTTCATTGGAGATACTATAATTTTCACAAATGTGCTTGCTATTGTACTTTTTCTTTTTGCTTTTTATTTATTAACTTTCTTCCTTTTTATTTTTATTTTTCTATATTTTTCAACAACTTTTCTTTCACTATCTGGAAACAAATGTATTATGATCAGCTATGTCAAATATGTAATGCAATTTCTTTAAATAAATTTAAAAAATTATTTTAAAAAAGGTAACTCCCAACATTCACTTTGAAGATTTTTTTTTTACCATATTGGCTTACATATCTTTCACAGTAGTATTTTAGGTACATATTAACATTGAATCAAGAGCATTTCCATCACCAAATTTGTCCTCCCTCCACCCCTGTTCCCTTCGTGCAACCCATATCCCCCACCATCACCCCCAGGCTGCTAGAGTAAGTCTATGTCTAGCTTACTACTAGTGATCATATATCTGTTTGGTCCTGGTACCTTCCCTTGTTTCCCTCTCCATCTGAGAGGCAGAGCTAGATAGTTCAAGTTATGTGGTTTTGTTTGAAGGAAAGAAAAGCAATAGAATGGGGTAAAAAAAAAAAAAAAAAAAAAACAAATAAGCTGAAAATGGGCGGCATTCTTCTAGAGGCTTTCAACCTCAGTTTGAGAGAGGACAGGAAAAAGGTAATTGAAACACCACAACAATACAGAAAGAAATATCAAATAAAATATCCAGTGAGCTCTACAGCAATAAAGACAAGCACCACACAATAGTCTCAGTCCTGAAATAAAATCATGCCAGCGTGCAAGAAGATAGAGAAAGATAAAATAAAATAAAATTGGAGACATCAACTTCAAAGAAGTAAAAATATATATATGGATAAAAGGATTTTTGGTGTGCCTTTATTCCCCCCTGCATAGGCACAGTAACTATTGGAGCCATTATAGAGGGAATTCCCTTGACCTAGCAGATACAGGGTTTCTCCACCCTTGAAGTATACTGTCATGCGATTAACTTAGACTCCTTGCATGTTCATTTACTAACCCCTCGGTGCTTTTGTGGTGTATGGAAGACTTCTGCTTCATCATGGATGGTAAAATCAGTCCTCTGTATCTAGAGATCTTGGTGTCTATACAGCTCAAGGAATGGAGCTTATGATGAAGTCTTTCTTTGTGGTTCTAGCAATTCTGCTTCTTCAGTGTCGTTTTAATCCATCTTCTGTAGTTGGTGCTGCTCCTAGGATGGAGCCTGGGATAGAGTCTTTTTATGTTTCTGGAAGACCTGTTCAGTTGCGATTTTCTCAGTCAGACCTCTGGAATTGGAGATCTTGTTTGTTGTACAGATTGTAGACCGATTATTCTAAGAACTCATGTTCCAGGCTTTAAGAATTTCAAACCAGGGCCTGGAGAGATAGCACAGCGGCGTTTGCCTTGCAAGCAGCGAATCCAGGACCAAAGGTGGTTGGTTCGAATCCCGGTGTCCCATATGGTTCCCTGTGCCTGCCAGGAGCTATTTCTGAGCAGACAGCCAGGAGTAACCCCTGAGCACTGCTGGGTGTGGCCCAAAAACCAAAAAAAAAAAAAAAAAAAAAAAGGAATTTCAAACCAGATTAATCCCTTGAGGGCGTGCCTCGGCTGAGGTGCGTCTTTCTGGCCAGGGTTGTGGATAAGACAGACTGCTGAGCCCCTTAAGCTCGGCAGACATTTTGGGGCTTCCCCCAGCTTGCTTCAACCTGAGAACTTTGATCTTCTCTGGCATTCATCTCCTGACAGCTTGCCTCGGCTGAGGTGTGTCTTTCCAGGCTGGAGTTGTGGATAAGACAGACTCTGCTGGGGCCGGAGAGATAGCATGGAGGTAAGGCGTTTGCCTCTCATGCAGGAGGTCATCGGTTCGAATCCCGGCGTCCCATATATGGTCCTCCCGTGCCTGCCAGGAGCAATTTCTGAGCCTGGAGCCAGGAATAACCCCTGAGCACTGCCGGGTGTGACCCAAAAACCACAAAAAAAAAAAAAAAAAAAAAAAAAAAGACAGACTCTGCTGGGCCCCTTAAGCTCGGCAGACATTTTGTGGCTTCCCCTGGCTTGCTTCAACCTGGGAACTTTGATCTTCTCTGGCATTCATCCTCTGACGGCTTGCCTTGGCTGAATGTTTCCAGGCTGGAGTTGCGGATAAAGCTGACTCTGCTGGCCCTCTTAAGCCCACCTATAAGGGGTCGAAGCAGAGGAGTGCACTTCGCAGCCACACACTCCACCTAGCCAATGAATACCACCACAACATGTAGAAAAACCCACAGCATAAGCGTGGCAATGGGGAAACTATGCAGACCAACTTCAGCCATAGAGAATACAGATGAAAACTCTGATGACCCAACAATAACCAACCACCTAAGCAGTCTTTCAGAAATGGAGTTTAGAGAAGAAATATGGAGGATGCTCACAGAACTCAAAGAAAGTATAGATCAGAACATTAATAAAAATCAAGAGAATATGAAGATAGAAATCAGAAAATTCCAAACTGAAACATCACGTCAAATAACAGGTCTGAAAAACTCAGTAGACGAATTGAAGAACATAATGGATGAGCTTTTCAACAGGTTAAAAGCAGCTGAGGATAGAATTAGTGCACTGGAAGATGAGATGCATAACAACTTTACACAGCAGAAGAGATTGGAAAAAAAGCCTTAAATCAAATGATCAGACAATGGAAAAATTACTCAAAGAATATGAGCAGATGAAAATATAAGTCTTTGATAAGCTCAACAGAAACAACTTTAGAATCATTGGAGTTCCAGAGACCCAAGAAGAAAATCTCCAGGAAGAATCAACAGTCAAGAACATCATCACAGAGAAACTACCAGAGCTAAAGAAAACATGTGACCAAATCCTGCATGCCCGAAGAGTACCAGCTAAAAAAGACCTCAGGAGAAACACCCCAAGACACATCCTAGTCACAATGATGAATCCCACAGATAGAGATAGAATACTGCAAGCAGCAAGATTGAAAAGGTAAATTACATTCCAGGGAGCATCCTTGAAATTTACAGCAGACCTGTCACCAGAAACACTCAAGGCCAGAAGGCAGTGGTGGGATATAGTGACAAAACTCAATGAAATAAATGCTTCGCCAAGAATACTGCACCCAGCAAAATTCACTTTCAGATTTGAAGGAAGTATACATGGCAACAGCTCAAAAACTTTAAAGACTCAAAACCAGCCTTAAAAGAAAAACTGAAAGATCTATACTAAAGACAAGACAGAACAAAAAACACACCAAACTTCTACACAAAGATGGCAATAAATCCCATGACAATTATTTCTCTCAATGTCAATGGACTAAATGCACCCATTAAGAGGCACAGAGTGGCAAAATGGATCAAAAAACTGAAGCTAACCTTCTGCTGCCTACAAGAAACACACCTGAATAGTCAGAATAAACATAGACTCAAAATCAAAGGCTGGAGGAAAATCATTCAAGCAAACAACACCCTTAAAAAACCGGGGGTGGCCATACTAATATCAGATGACACAAACTTTATACTCAGAAAAGTTGTAAGGGACAAAGATGGATATTATGTACTAATCAAGGGATATGCACAGCAGGAAGAAATCACTCTCCTGAACATATACGCACCCAATGAGGGACCAGCAAAGTATTTAATACAATTGTTGACAAATCTGAAAAAGGATATCAATAATAACACAATAATTGTGGGAGACCTCAGCACAGGCTTGTCAACACTTGATAGGTCAACCAATGGAAACCCAACAAAAATATACTAGACCTGAAAAGAGAAATGGAAGAAAGAGGCCTAGTAGATATATATAGGACACTCCATCCTCAGAAACCTGGATACACATTCTTTTCCAAAGTACATGGGTCATTCTTCAGGATAGACCACATGCTGGCACATAAAACATACCTCCATAAAATCAAGAAGATAGAAATTTTGCAGGCTACCTTTGCTGACCACAAGGCTCTGAAGTTAGATGTGAACTACAAAGGGACACAGAAGAAAAAATTTAACACCTGGAAATTAAACAGTCTACTACTGAACAACCAGTGGGACCAAGATGAAATCAAAGAAGAAATCAAAAATTTCCTGAAAACAAACGACAATGAAAACACAAACTATCAGAACCTATGGGATACAGCAAAAGCGGCACTGAGAGGAAAATTTATAGCTTTGCAAGCACACATCAGGAAGGAAGAAGGAGCATACATGAATAGCTTAATGACACAGATTATAGAATTAGAAAATGATCAACAAAAGAAACTAAGAATAGGGAGACAGAGAAAATAACAAAGCTGAGAGCAGAAATCAATGAAATGGAAAACCAAAAAACAATCCAAAAGATCAACGAAAGCAGAAGTTGGTTCTTTGAAAAAATAAACAAGATTGATAGACCATTGGCAAAACTCACAAAGCAAAAGAGAGAGAGAAACTTGATAACGTGTATTAGAAATGAAAAGGGAGAGAGTACTACAGATACTGCAGCGATTCAAAGGGTATTTAGAGAATACTTTGAGAAACTCTACGCCACTAAATATGAGAACCTGGATGAAATGAATAAATGTTTGAACTCATATAACCTTCCATGGTTGAATAAAGAAGATGTAGCATATCTAAACGCCCCCATCACTATTGAGGAAATTAAACCCGTAATCAAAAATTTGCCCAAAAACAAAAGCCCAGGCCCCTGATGGATTCACGAATGAATTCTTTCAAACCTTTCAAGAGGAACTACTACCAATCCTGGCCAGGCTCTTTTATGAAATCGAAAAAACAGGAACACTTCCAAATAGCTTTTATGAAGCCAACATCACCTTAATACCAAAACCAGATAGAGATGCTGCCAAAAAAGAAAATTACAGACCAATATCCTGATGAACACAGATGCAAAGATCCTCAACAAGATCCTGGCGTACAGGATCCAGAGCCTCATCAAGAAGATCATTCACTTTGATCAAGTAGGTTTCATCCCAGGAATGTAAGGCTGGTTTAACATCCATAAATCTATCAACATAATACACAACATAAACAACAAGAAAAATAAAAATCACATGGTCATATTAATAGATTCAGAAAAAGCATTTGATAAGGTTCAACACCCATTCTTGATGAAAACTCTCAGCAAGATAGGAATAAAAGGAACCTTTCTCAATATAGTTAAAGCCATCTACCACAAGCCAGTGGCAAATATTATCCTCAATGGAGATAAACTAAAAGCCTTCCCTCTAAATTCTGGCACAAGACAAGGCTGTCCTCTCTCACCACTCCTATTCAACAAAGTACTGGAAGTACTTGCTATAGCAATTAGGCAAGAAAAAGATATCAAGGGAATACAGATAGGAAAGGAAGAAGTCAAGCTCTCACTGTTTGCAGATGACATGATTCTCTACTTAGAAAACCCTAAGGATTCTACCAAAAAGCTTCTAGAAATAATAGATTAATATAGAAAAGTGGCAGGCTACAAAATTAACACACAAAAATCAATGGCCTTTTTATACACTAATAATGATAGGGAAGAAATGGACATTAAGAGAACAATCCCATTCACATTAGTGCCACACAAACTCAAATATCTTGGAGTCAACCTGACTAAAGATGTGAAGGATCTATACAAAGAAAACTACAAAACACTGCTCCAAGAAATAAGAGAGGACACGCAGAAATGGAAACACATATCCTGCTCATGGATTGGCAGAATCAACATCATTAAAATGGCAAAACTTCCAAAAAGCATTGTACAGATTTAACGCGATTCCTCTAGAGATATCCATGACATTCTTCAAAGAAGTGGATCAAACACTTCTGAAATTCATTTGGAACAATACACAACCTCGAATAGCTAAAGCACTCCTTGGGAAAAGGAATATGGGAGGCATTACTTTCCCCAATTTTAAGCTGTATTACAAAGCAATAGTTATAAAAACAGCATGGTATTGGAATAAAGACAGACCCTCAGATCAGTGGAATAGGCTTGAGTACTCAGAGAAGGTTCCTCAGACATATAACCACCTAGTTTTTGATAAAGGAGCAAGAAATCCTAAATGGAGCAAGGAAAGCCTATTCAACAAGTGGTGTTGGTATAACTGGTTAGCCACTTGCAAAAAAGTGAACTTAGACCCCCAGCTAACACCATGTACAAAGATAAAATCCAAATGGATTAAAGACCTTGATATCAGATCTGAAACTATAAGGTATATAGAACAACATGTAGGTGAAACACTCCAGGACATTGAGACTAAAGGCATCTTTAAGGAGGAGACAGCACTTTCCAAACAAGTGGAAGCAGAGATAAATTGATGGGACTATATTAAGCTGAGAAGCTTCTGCATCTCAAAGGAGATAATGCCCAGTATACAAAGGCCACCCTCTGAGTGGGAGAAATTATTCACCCAATACTCATCAGATAAAGGACTAATATCCAAAGTTACAAGGTACTGACAGAACAACAAGAAAAAAAACAACTTAACCCCATCAAAAAATGGGGAGAAGAAATGAACAGACACTTTGAAAAAGAAGAAAGGCAAATTGGCCAAAAGGCACATGAAAAGATGCTCAGACATCACTAATCGTCAGGAGATGCAAATCAAAACTACTATGAGGTACTACCTCATGCCACTGAGATTGGCACACATCACAAAAACGGAAAACAAGCAGTGCCAGCGGGGATGTGGAGAGAAAGGAACTCTTTTTCACTGCTGGTGGGAATGCCGTCTAGTATAACCTTTATGAAAGCGATATGGAGATTCCTTCACAAACTTGAAATTGAGCTTCCATATGATCCAGCTATACCACTCCTCAGAATATACCCGAGGAACACAAAAATACAATACAAAAATCCCTTTCTTACACCTATATTCATTGCAGCGCTATTTACAATAGCTAGACTCTGGAAACAACCAAGATGCCCTTCAACAGATGAGTAGCTAAAGAAACTGTGGTACATATACACAATGGAATACTATGCAAGCTGTCAGGAGAGATGAAGTGATGAAATTTTCCTATACATGGATGTACATGGAATCTATTATGCTGAGTGAAGTAAGTCAGAGGGAGAGAGAAAGATGCAGAATGGTTTCACTCATCTATGGGTTTTAAGAAAAATGTAAGACATTTTAACAGTATCTCAGAGACAAGAGAGATGAGGGCTGGTAGGTGCAGCTCATGACATGAAGCTCATCACATAGAGTGATGAGTGCAGTTGGAGAGATGACTACACTGAAAACTATCATAACAATGTGAATGAATGAGGGATGTAGAAAGCCTGTCTCGAGTACAGGTGTGGGGGGTGGGTGGGAAGGAGGGAGATCTGGGAAATTGGTGGTGAGAATGTTGCACTGGTGAAGGGGGATGTTCTTTACATGACTGTAATCATATAACTAGAATCATATTTGTAATCACGGAGTTTAAATAAAGATAATTATAAAAAAAAAAAAGAATTTCAAACCAGGGGCCAAAGCAATAGCACAGCCAGTAGGGCATTTGCCTTGCAGATGGCCAACTCAGGTTTGATCTTTATTATGCCATATGATCCCCTGAGCCTGACAGGAGTAATTTCTGAGTGCAGAGCTAGGAATAACCCCTGAGCACTACTGGGTGTGGCCCCCTAAAAAAATAAAAAATAACTTCAAACCACATAGTGAAGCCACAGACTAAGTGCCATACACAGTAAAGAAAGCAACAAATTATTCTATCCCAAGCTGTTTTAGTCTTTCCCAACTGAGGTCCCAGACAGCAGAGAATGGATATAATCCAACCTTGCTGCACCTCATGCAAATTCTGACCCACAGAATTTGTGATGACATAAAAGGATTTGATTTCCTCTATTGAGTGGAAGATGTTTTGTTAAACTGCAGGAGATAACCAGAAGAGCAAAAGCGGGCCCTAAATAAGATTGTGCTCTGCTGCTTTTAATAATTTGGTTCATGATTTTAATCTATGTGAATATGCATGAAGTTCATTTTGATCACTTAAGATTAGCATCTTTAAATGCTAATTCCTGGTAGTTGTTGTGGACCATATGTGACCATATGGAATGTCAGGGATCATAGCTGGATCAGCCTTGTATAAGACAAGCACCTTACCCACTGTTCTATTTCTCCAGTCTGTAAGTATTTTATGTAGAAGTATTGTGAGATTTTATGAACATTCCCATTTTTCATAAACAATTAATTTATTTAAACCAATACAGGCTCATGAATTAATATTTTATTCAATAGATTATAATTCTATTCAATCAGCTAAGATTGAATCCTTACAGTCATTTATATGGATACTTAAATTGTCCCATATTTGGCTGGTAGAGCCCCTCAGTTTGTATCTTTTTGACATCCCAATAAATGTCTATGTTTTAATTTTCTTACATAAGGAAAAAAAATTCACGGTTTTTTTTATATTTTCATTTGGCCCAGACTTGAATCATCTATCTTATTAAGGAAAGTCCTGGTACTTTGTTGTGCACATTTTAAGTGAGAATGAACCTAGCATCTTGAAAGAATCTAGAATCCAGAACCAAAGATCTGGCTCTGGGTAGGCTCATTCATTGTTAGGTGTGTACATACTCCCATTTATACCCATAGTCATGATTGTCTATATACAGAAAACCTTAAGTTTATTTTGGTACCATTTCAAAGTCTAAATCTGTATTGCCTGAGTTCTTTTTGGTTTTGTATTTGCCTCTCTGACAGTGATCTTTAATGTACTTACCTGATTAACTTTACATTATCCATCTCTTCTTCCACCCCATAGTTTCTCTTCTACACAGATGCTCTTCTCAACCATGTGTGCTTCAGCACCATGGAAGTAGCCAATTTTTGCAAATGACATTCTCTTCACTACATTTTCGTCTCTGCGGTCTCATGCTAGTCCCACCTTATGTGAACATCTTTCCCAATTCCCAACCACCCCCATGCCGCCCTTGTGTGGAAACCCATTCTGCCCATTCTTCCTAATGACCTCAGACTGAGGGAAAGACTTGGGGAAGGAGAGAAGACTGGGGAACAAGGGAAAGACAAAGGGAACATATGCCTAACCTTTTAAACATGAAAATACTTTTGTTTTGGTTTGGTTTTTGGGCCATAGTCAGCTATACTTAGGACTTGCAACTGACTGTGCTCAGTGAACACTTCTTGTGGTTCTGGGGGACAATATGGGATTGCAGGAAGATTCACATACAAAGCAGTGAATCCTACCCACTGTGTTATCTCTCTGGCCCCCAAATAATATTTTAAGTGAAATGAAGGGGCTGGAGTGATAGCACAGTGGTAGGGCCTTTGCCTTGCATGCAGCCGACCCAGGATGGATGGTAATTCTAATCCCAGTACCCCATGTGGTCCCCCGTGCCAGCCAGGAGCAATTTCTGAGCTCAGAGCCAGGAGTAACCCCTGAGCACTGCCAGGTGTGAACTAAAAAAAAAAGTGGAGCCGGAGAGATAGCACAGCGATAAGGCGTTTGCCTTGCATGCAGAAGGATGATGGTTTGAATCCTGGCATCCCATATGGTCCCCCGAGCCTGCCAGGAGCGATTTCTGAGCCTGGAGCCAGGAGTAACCCCTGAGCACTGCTGCGTGTGACCCCCCGCAAAAGTGAAATGCACAAAACAATTTTTATTTTTTTCAACTCTCAGATTTCACATCATAGCATTGTCTCAATTAGAATTATATCTTTTTTTTTTTTTTTTTTTGGTTTTTGGGCCACACCCAGCGGTGCTCAGGGGTTACTCCTGGCTGTCTGCTCAGAAATAGCTCCTGGCAGGCACGGGGGACCATATGGGACACCGGGATTCGAACCAACCACCTTAGGTACAGGATCGGCTGCTTGCAGGGCAAACACCACTGTGCTATCTCTCCGGGCCCAGAATTATATCTTGAAGCAACATTTGTCTTTATTAATATAGCAGGGAATGATAAAGCCTTATTTCTCAAACCAGATTACCTGCTGTTCATAATATAAACAAATGAAGATGTCTTCAAATCACATTTAAGGCAGATTTACTAAAATGGTCAGAGGCAAATATAAGCACTAACTTTTTTGTTTTGTTTTGTTTTGTTTTGTTTTGTTTTTTTGGGTCACACCCAGCAGCGCTCAGGGGTTATGCCTGGCTCTTCGCTCAGAAATCGCCCCTGGCAGGCACGGGGACCATATGGGATTCCAAGATTCAAATCACCGTCTGCATTCAAGGCAAACGCTCTACCTCCATGCTATCTCTCTGGCCCCAAGCACTAACTTTATTTTATTAAAAAAATTAACGAAAATCACAGTTTCAGGGGAACCCTGGGAGCATGTGGCTCGCCCAGATTGGATCCCTGGAAGTACCTATGATCCCTGAGCCCTGCCAAGATTGATTCCTGAGCATAGAGCCAGCAGTAAGAACTGAGAATAGCCAGGTATGTCCTCCCCAACCAAAAAAAATCACAAGAAGACAACAAATCCTTTAAAGATACACATTAAAGCCAAGTTTGTGGAGAAAGGAGGTAGCACAGGATATGCTACCTGATTCCTCTTATCCCTTATACAAAATGGCCCCTCAGGCACTTCAGTGTAGCTCTGGACACCACCTTCTCAGGCCCTAACATTGAACCTATCAGCATGTTTACCATATGTCTCCTAGAGTTATCCCAGGCTAACACTTCTTGAGACCCCCTCCCCCATAAAAAAATTCTAACAATTTTACTTGTAAGAAATTTATTTCTTCAAGTTATCTTTGAACTATATGTGTAAATGACTATGATGTTTTGTTTTTCATTTTTTTCCTAGATGAAAACTTTGTGAATTGAAGAATATATATGAATGTATTACTGATAAGAGAATTTGATTGTTCTATTACTCACTGATCTAAGGGCAAAGTTGTCATCTTGCTGTATGTAGGACAGAGGTGATGAACACGAGGCTCTCGAGTGGCATGCGGTTCTTTGCCTCTTATCATGATTTTGTAAACTGTGGCTCTTTGCCAAGTTTGGATTTTGTTCTGCTGCTTCTGAGGAGGGAGGGACCTCTGAGGAGAGAACTCCGAGCGTGGAGTCCTGCCCCCACCCCCCACCCCCCACCCCTGGCTGTGGCATCCCGTCTCCCAGCCCTCGGAAACAACTGCACAGGCCAGCGAGTAGGGGGACCCGTGTGTCGCATGTTGTGTCACATATTGCCGTTAGTTCTTAGTGTGGAGGACGCAGCACACCCTCACCATCACTGCAGGATTTTTACCCTCACTCAAAATGGCAACATGCAATATGTGTTTCATAGATTATTGTTAAAATTATATGCTTTGGTGAGTGTTTGTCTGTTTTGGCAAGTCACTGCGTGGTGTGGCTCTCTGACTCTCACAGTTTAAAATTTTGGCTCTTTGTCTTGAACTTGTTCGCCACCCCTGCTGTAGGACAATATAATTTGAGCATTAATTGGTCTGGATGGTTTTTACTATTAATTTCCATAAATAGGTTTGAGGGATGTGTGCTTCAGTGGCTAAAAGTAAATCAGTAGCTAAAAATAAAACTTTGATGGGGAAGGGGGAAATAAAACTTTGGTTTTTGTAACAATGTTTACAAACTCAAAGAGAAATTTATTAATCAAAGTTATGATATAACTGTTAGTGCAGTTAGAGAAATAACTACACTGACAACTATCATGACAATGGTAGTGAGTCAGAGAAATAGAATGCCTATCTCAAATACAGGCAGGTAGTCAGGGAGGAAGAAGACAGGGTGGGTCACTGGTGGTGGGAAGGTTGCACTGGTGAAGGGGGGTGTTCTTTTTTTATAATTGAAACCCAACTACAAACATGTTTGTAATCATGGTACTTAAAGATATTATTAAAAACAAATAAATAAAGAGATCGCTTTGAATCCTGGGCCATGGGAAATAGTTCAAGAGGTAGAACACATGCTTGGATATATCAGTCCTTGAATTGGATCACAACACCACATGGCTATCATTCAACACTGCATAGTGTAGCTCTGGTGGCCTTGGAACTGCATTATTGGCCCATACCACCTGATCATGCCTGGGAGAGGCCTTGGTTCCCCACAAACATCTCTTGAGTATGGCCTCTCAAAAAAGGAAAAGGGGGGATAGAGCAATAGCACAGTGGTAAGGCATTTGCCTTGCATGCAGCTGACCCTGGACAGACCCAGGTTTGGTTCCCGGCATCCCATATGGTTCCCAGAGCCTGCCAGGAGTGATTTCTGAGTGCAGAGCAAGGAGTAATCCTTGAGTATTTCTGGGTGTGGCCCCCCCAAATAAATAAATTAATTAAAAAAACTGGCTAGTGAACTCAAAATCTGACAATAGACACAGATGTGCATAACCCAAAATATAACCTCATTTGTAATCATATTTATTTCCATTTGTTTTGTTTTGTTTTAGGGGCATACCCTGCAGTGACCAGGGCTTATTTCAAATCCATTATGGGGTGACAGATAAAAGCTTTACTATCTCTTCACCCTTAATTTAGTTATACTAAAAGAAACATTTGCTTAAATTTTGGCAATGTAATAGTTTTCAAGAAAGTATTTATTTGAAAAAAGTGACCATAGAAAAATACTTGCCAATGACATTGAAAACGATGACCATAACCTTTATCATCATATATTTTATGTATGTGATTTTATAAACTAAACACTCTTGACCAAAATTACTTTTTTAAATTTTATCCTACATCTTGGACAGTAAAATGTTTGTGTAGAGGATTTGCCATCAAAACTTTATTACAGGGCTGAAAAACTTCATCAGCTGAAAAACATCATATAAGGGCATTTATCTTATGTGCAGCTGACCTGGATTCAGACTCTACACACATTGTCTCCTGACAAAGCTAAGAATTGTCTGTCTGAAAAGTTGGGATGAGGATGGAGTATCAAGAGATAGCATGGAGGTAGGGCATTTCCTTTGCATGTAGAAGGATGGTGGCTCAAATCCCGGCATCCCATACGGTCCCCCGAGGCTGCCAGGAGCATTTTCTGAGCAGAGAACCAGGAGTAACCCCCTGAGCGCTGCCGGGTGTGACACAAAAACCAAAAAAAAAAAAAAAAGAATTGACCATATCCTTCCCAGCACATCCACCCTGAGGCAGCCCTGTCTGGTCTCCCAGATCAAAGTAGCTACTATTGTCCTCTGCCTTCCTGGACCCATTTCCTTTTGGAGTGTTTCTCTCATTGCAATTATTGGTCTGTTTCTTGTAGTCTTCACATTCAGGGTGGAGGGATCATATTGTTTGTTTGTTTGCTTGCTTTTCTTTCATTGTGTCTCTTCTGTGTTTTTGTTGAGTTTAGTTGACTGAACTAAAATAAGACTTTTTTTTTTACTTTGTTTTGTTTTGATGCCATACTTAGAGGTGCTCTGAGCTTATTCCTGGCTTCTCTCTCTTTCTCTCTCTCTCCTCCCTCTCTCTCCTCTCTCTCTTCCCTCTCTCCTCCCTCTCTCTTCTCTCTCTCTTTCTCTTTCTCTCTCTCTCTCTCTCTCTCTCTCTCTCTCTCTCTCTCTCTCTCTCTCTCTCTCTCTCTCTCTCTCTCTCTCTCTCTCTTTGTGGTTTTTGGGCCACACCTGGCAGTGCTCAGGGGTCAGGGGTCATTCCTGCCTCCAGGCTCAGAAATTGCTCCTGGCAGGCACGGGGGACCATATGGGATGTCAGGATTCCAACCGATGATCTCCTGCATGAAAGGCAAATGCCTTACCTCCATGCTATCTCTCCGGCCCTCTCTCTTACTCTTTATCTCTCTCTTTCTCTCTCTCAAACTTTATTTAAAGAAAATGCATCATATAGTTGACTATAATACTATAATACATTTGTTTCCATTTATGATAGCAAAATTATTTTAAAAGAGTATAAAAAAAAAGAAAAAGGAAGAGAAGGAAAATGTTTTAAAAAAGAAGAAAAAATACAATAGCAAGTACATTTGTGAAAATTATTTTATTTCCAATGAAGTCATTAATACAATTGTAGAAGGTTTAGTAAGCTCTTGTTAGTTGACCATTCTGTTAAATTGGTGTGTCCTTACTCTAGGAATGACAGCATCAAACAAATGAAGTTGTTCAGAAATTGAAAGCACTGTTATGGATACTGTTGCTTTTAGGGCTGTGTTCTCAGCTGCCAGGACACCTGGAAAAAGGAAGACGTGAGGGGTGCATGCACTCACTCCAAAAAGTCCTGGTGATATCAGTCCAAATACCCTTGTGCCTGAAGTTTGGTCAGATTGGTGTCCCAAAGAGAATTGTAGAGGGGTGGTGATACAGGGTGATAGGGAAAACTTTGATTTTTGTTCATGACTGCAGTAGGTGTTGCTTCAGCAGGGTGGGGGTCTTGGCCCACTCTCTCCCTCCTCCCAAGATTGCCTGCTTTCTGCTGCATGGTCATTGTACCCATGATTTTTCATGGTTTGGTTTACATCTCTTTTGAAAATGAAGTGAGTCTGTGGAGCTGGCCCAGTGCAAACATGGTGATTGCAGTTGTCCTGGCTCTGTTTTTGATCTCCTGGACAGATTGTTTTTGTTCTGATAAACAGATCTATATAAATAAAAATTAGTTAAAAACTTGATGTATACATAAAAATGTTGCAGTGATTTTTTTTGTTGTAAGATTAGAAATTATTTTTGTTCTTTTGGTTTTATGAAACTTTCAAACCAGAAGCAAGGAAATCAACACTAGCAGATCCACTCTAGCACATCAGGCCCTGCAGGAGTTCTGCCTCTGCTAGTCACCTCTTGTGTGAGTGATGCAGATTATTCTAGGAAGTGATGTTAGACTAGTTCAAGGAGGTGGTATGACTCTGTGGGGAATTTCTTTCCTCCAGCACTATAATAGTTTCTACAAATACTCCTCACTTAATGACCAAGTTCCATTTCAAAGACTTGCTCGTTAAGCGAATTGGTCATTAAGTGAAGAACAGCATGTACTGTATACAGTAGTACAGTATATGCATAGTACTTGACAATACAGTATTCTGAATAAGTAAAATAACGAGAAGGATCAAACTGAAAACTTCCACTTGTTCTAATTTGCATAAGTTGTGTAATTTACACACTGTACTGCAATGTATTACAGAACATAAAGTTAGTAAAGTAGGTACATTAAAGCACCAAAAACCACAGTACTGTACAGTAGAGTGTACAAGATGGAAAAGGATATTTAAAATAAAATAAAATAACAGTGAGGAGATGGTTGTAAGTGTGAGCGGTCACTAAACAGGTTGGTCGTTAAGGAGTATCTGTATTTAGATGTCTGTGAATTCCTTAGATTGTAGTTAACTGCTTTGAGTTTAATATTAATATTATCTAACACTTTACCAGCAGGTGGCAGCATTACCTAGTGTTCATTAACTGCCACTGTTGAACAGCTTTTTTAAAATTTTACTTTATTTCCGATTAATATCTTTATTTAAACACCTTGATTACAAATATGATTATAGTTGGGCTTCAGTCATGTAAAGAACAAACCCCTTCACCAGTGCAACATTCCCATCACCAATGTCCCAAATCTCACTCCTCCCTACCCCACCCCCGCCTGTACTCTAGACAGACTTTTTTCGCCCTCATTCATTCACATTGTTATGATAGTTCTCAATGTAGTTATTTCTCTAACTGCACTCACCACTCTATGTGATGAGCTTCTTTCCTTGTCAAAATCAATTAGAAGGGGCCAGAGAGGTGGCGCAGGCCATAAGGCCTTGCGTGCTAGCCTAGGACAGACCGCGGTTAGATCCCTGGGCATCCCATATGGTCCCCAAGTCAGGAGCGATTTCTGAGCGTATAGCTGGAAGTAACCCCTGAGCGTCACCCGGTATGGCCGAAAAACAAAACTAAAAAAAAAATCAATTAGAAGAAGTCTCCCTCTCTCTCCTCTCCTTCCCTCCTCTCTCCCTCCCTCTCTCTCCTCCCTCTCTACTATTTTTTCCTTTTAGACAGTGGTTTGCAATATTATTACTGAAGGAATATCATATCACTTTATCTCCGGGAAAAAACTGCATTTTTACTTTTTTAAACTTTCATTTATTGATTTGTTGGCTTTTGGGGGGCCACACCCAAGCAGTGCTCAGAGGTCCTTTCTGGCTCTACATTCAGAAATCGCCCCTGGCAGGCTGGGGGACCATATGGGATGCTGGGAATCGAACCAGGTCCCTCCCCGATCTGCTACATACGAGGCAAATGCCCTACCACTGTGCTATCTCTCCGGCCCCCAAACTGCATATTTAAACCACGGTGTTTAAGTAAAGTAATTTCTTAAAATAATAAAAAAGAAAAGACTTTTGAGTTCGTTTAACATACACAGACAGAAATCTGGAGATGGAGCAAAAATAAAGAGCAGGACCTACTCTTTGCCCGGAAGAAGTAGGTTTGGGGAAGGGGCGGGAGAACCATGTCTGTCCCTCTCCTTGAACTAGGTGTATTTTCACACACCAGAAAGATTAGAATGAATGATCAGGACCATTTTCTAGTCCGCAAATAGGAATGGGAGGTCATGAATACATTTCTTGATCATGCAAAGCCACTGAATGAGCCACAAAGCCTCAAAATATGGAGCTGGCCTTACCCCATGTCCAGGATGGTTTTTTTTGTTTTGTTTTTGTTTTTGTTTTTGTTTTTTTTGGGCGAGGGGGGGTTTATGGGACAGAAGCTCTGACGGCTGCTGGAGACGCCCAGGGGCCTGTCTCCCAAAAAATTTACTCTTTCCTTACTCAGATGTCTCAGACACAGAACTGTCTGGCACCAACCCTGAATGAGCAGCCTTGTCCCACCATGCACAGTGTCCTGCACACATAGCAGGAAGCCAGGAGATGTATCACAATAAGACCATAGTCACAGCAGCCCTTAAATTCACTCCCAATTCTGTGTCGGCTGCTTGCAAAGCAAGTAAGCGCCTTTCCTGTTGCATTCCTTCTCGTTCTTATCTCAGAATTCTTTTCTAAACTGTCTACAGACTTGTTCATATATTCTCTCTTGTACTCCAGATAGCATGCAGGGGCCGCGTGGATTCCCATACATCCAATGAAATCTTATATTCTGGACAGTAATCCTTAGGCTTCTTTTGAAGTGCCTTGAGAAGAGGGACGCACGTAGTTACCAGTTGACCACTAGATGGAAGTAGTAGCACGTGCTGTACTGAGTCTGGTCAGTAAATCTCAGAGAGGAAGGAGCGTTCATAAGAGTGGATCAATTCCCTTCCATTTTAGAATAGGAATGCACACTTACCGTTCTCCTCTCACAGGCAGACACCCCAACAGTCAATATGGCTCAAAATCTCCTGTCTTTTCTAAATTAGGATGTACAAGAAAAATTACCCTATTGAAGAATGAGTTTTCAATACTTGGTGTAAAAAAGGCAAATAAAACAGGAAAGGGATCAAAAGTAAATCTGAGTCTCATGTCTTATTCTCCCAGGTGTTCTCCCTTCAAAGCCCCACAACCACCATCTTCTATCTCCCCAGAGACATTTAATTATGCCTATGTATGCACATACCAGCTATTTTTATATTAAATTGCATCAATGTGTTCTAGGGGGTGGGTAGTAGTCAGATGAATATAATGTGTGCATGCATCTCACATAGTAGGAACAAAAGTGGGGAAGCTGTGCACCCCAGGGAAATCTCTCCACCCTCCACTGAAGAAAAAGAAAAGTCCAGATGAAGTGGTTTCTACACTCCAGAGTGGCTTTTATTTTGACCATTTCTCTGTTGATTTAGCAGATTAAAACTCCGGTGGCTCCTGTCCTATCGATCTTGCTCAATCCCTCCTTCTGAAGCTCTCCCTGCTATAATTAAATTACTGTAAATACAATTAGAAGCCCCCTGTAGGTGGTCTGTGTGATACCAGTCCCAAAAGGAATTGTCTTGAGATATCTGAACCAGAAGTAAAGAGCAGAGTGGCGGAATCCCCTTAATCTTTGGGGGGGCCAAGCCTTTGAGGATTTGTGGCCATGAAACACCAAGGATTCGATTGGAAAAGACACAGAACAACTCGAGGGAGAGATTTTTCTCCTCTCGCTGGCTTTCAGAGTCAGTATGGGGGCTTGGGCCTCAGATTCCAGCTTTCCCCACCACCCTCCACCTTCCCGCCCCTAGACTTGCAAATTCAGTTTCTATTATGGAAGAGGAGCCTCAGGGTCATCAGTGCTAGGCATCCAATACCTTTTGCTTAGAGTTGGGAACCGTTGCTATGTGGTCCACGTGTGTTGCTCAACAAGTTTAAACTTTGCAGAGCCCATGCTAAACTAATTTGCGTCAATTTGTCTACATCATGCCAACAATCGTCCTGAGAGTCTTGAATAGAATATACAAGGCTGCTGATAAAGGAGCCTGGAGCAGATGCCGCTGTCCAGTCAGTGGGGCCTCTCTCGGCCTAGTTCCTCTCCATGGTTTCTTCATATCCTAGTGACAGTGTTAGTTTTTCCACCCTGGGCTATAACTTTTCTTTTTCAACAATGGGCTGCGTCTATACAACTGGCACTTCAATGTGGTGGGGTTTTTGTTTTGTTTTGTTTTGTTTTTCAAGAGAGACTTGGCTGAAGCAGAGCCTGCAGTTTCCTAATTACTAGGATGATTTTGCAAGTTTCTGAGAGAGCAAGTGAAAGTTGTGTTTTAGAGAAGGCTCCTGCCGCTGTGGTCAGTACTTTTCCTGAGTCTGTCCTCAACATGAACTCTCAAACTCTCACTCTTTAAGAAAAAAAGTTGTCATTCAATAGGAAATAATATTTAGAACTAAAAGCCATAGAAGCCATAGAGGATAAGTTAAGTAATTTGTGCTAGATGAACTCTAAGGAGTAAGTAACCTTATTTTCAGGTTAAACTTTCTTCTTTAGGGAGCAGGAAGAGGTTCTCCCAGTAGAACAGGGGACTGGGTCCTCAGTGATACCCAGTCAATGGGGCTGGATAATTCAATATTTCATGTTTAGATCCATCTGGGTCAACCCTGACATCTCAGGGGACCATTCCATACTGAGGAGCAAATCCAGTATCCCTCTCTGCAAAGCTTATGTTCTTGCTCTGTGAGTCATCTCCCTGGCCCCTGTTTTTTTTTTTTTTTCTTTCAAAACCAGATCTAGAAAAGTATTTTTATGTTTCTTTTATTCTTTTAAAAATTTCTATTAATTAATTAGTTTGTTTGTACATCTATCTATTTATTTTGCAGTACTAGAGATTGAACCCAGGACTCATGCATGCAAGGCAGAAGTTTTATCACTAAGTCACATCTCAGGAGGGCTCAGTCTGAAAATATATTGATAGAATGAGTTTGGGGAAGAGTCCAGAAACTGGGGCAGCTCTGTGAATATCCAGGAAAGTTGTGCAGTTCTGGCTGACATATCCTGTTTAGTCAGTAATGTAAACACTACTTTAGAAAAAATAGGAAAGGTCCAAATGGGCACAATTGTCACTATATCTCAATGAGAGGAACTAAAAATAACTTATTTAATCTAAGCGTTTACTATGAACCAGGTGTCTTTCCCAGAATTGGGTTACAGCAGGGATTAGATGTCTGTAGTTACCGTGGAGGCAAACCCTCAGCAAATGAAAGTAAGACAGTCCTTTTAGGGACTAGAGAGATAGTACTGCAGGTAGGATGTATGCCATGCCTGCAGCTGACCTGAATTTGATTCCTTGCACCCCATATGATTCCCCAAGCCTGTCGGAAGTAAGTCCTGAGCCCCACAAGGTATGGCCTCCTTAAAAGGAATTAAAACCATTCCAAACAGGACAGGGCCAGAAGGTACGGTGGGTGGAGCTGAGGAAAAAGGTGAATGTGTCTGGGGAGGGGGCGAGGCTACTTCCCACTTAAAGAACAGAAAGATGTTGCTTTTGAGATGTTGAGATGTAGAGAAAATAGGCCTTGAATGGCCAGTGATCCAGGACTTTGTATTTATTTTGTGGGTTTTGTTTGTTCTGTTTGGCTGTACTGGGTGGTGCATGGGGCTCCTCCCAGCTCTGTGTTGGGGGGGGGGGTCAGTCTTTAGTGGTTGCTCAGAGGAATGTGTGTTTGCAAAGAACAAAACCAAGGCACCCATGCAGAGTATTCCCTGAGTCCCTTGAATTATCTCTACAGAAAAACACTTTCCCTTTCCTGTTTTTTTGTGGGGGGGGGGAACCTATGACTATGATCAGGGGTCATTCCCTGGCAGTGCTTGAGGGACCATATATGGTGTGGCTACGAAAGCTTGGTTGACAGAGTGCAGGCCAGACAAAATGCTGCTTTATCCCTCCAGCCCCAGAGGGCCCAATTTAAATCTCCATATGTGTCTTGAGGCCAGTGATCCAATGGGTACCATGTCTGACTATGGATTAGAAGATTTCAAGTTCACCTCTTGGTTGGCTCCATGGAACCACTGACTTTTGGGGGCTGAAGTGATATAGTATATTCAGGCAGGGTGTTTGGCTTGGATGCAACTGATCCAGCTTTGATCCTCTGCACACCATGTGGTCACCCAAGCACCCTCAGGAGTGATTTCTCAGTGCAGAAGCTGGAATAACCCCTGAGCATAGCCTTATGTGCTTACTTCAGTCCCTAAGGCATACAATATTCCAACACCCAATATTCCAATACAATAGTCCAACAATCCCTTACCCAATGTCCATTTCTCTTCACATTTGTCTTCGGTTTCCTTCCACCCACCAGTTTACCTCTATACCAAGCCCTTTTAAAATTACTTTTATTTAAACCATTGTTATTTACAAAGTTTTTCATAGTTAGGTTTTAGTCAGACAATGTTTAAGAACCAATCCCACTACTAGCATCAACCATATTTCACAATATTCCAAACCCATGCCACCAACCCTTGCCCACCCTGCTATTTGTAACAGGCACCTATTTTTTAAGTTTGATTGTTAAAGTTTGGGTCTTTTGATTTCAGTGTTGTTGACTCTGGCTTGGATATTTAGTTCTATCCTTTATAAATACCACCAATGCACTTGTGACTCATTATAGCCCCTGTCCCTCATCATTGCATATGAGTTTTTTCTTCCCTTCCACTCAATCTTATTCCTTCTCCTCACTGTCCTTTGGGGCCTACAATGTTCTCGACAACCTCCAGTTACGCCATTGCATTTCTTCATGCAGTTATTCTAAATACCACATAATTAGTGACATCATCTTGTATTTGTCCTTCTGGCTTACTTCATTTAACATGATATCTTCCAGTTCCATCTATGTTGCAGCAAATTGCATGATTGCATCATTTCTTACTGCAATCCAGTATTCCATTGTATATATGTACCACATCTTCATGAACCATTTATCGGTTGTTGGGCAACTAGGTTGATTACAAATCTTAGCTATTGTACTGAGTGCTGTGATGAATAGCAGTATGCGTACATCCCTTGGGATGAATGTTTTTCTGTCCTGGGGATAGATATCTAAGAGCAGAATTGCTAGTTCATATGTATACCAGGCCTGTTGCCCCACCTGTAGGGTCCCGTTTACTCCTTTTTGGTTATTTGTGTATTCTCAAAGAGCTCCCAGAATGAGAAATTGATTCCCATCCCCTTGTCCCCTTTTTTTTTGGGGGGGGGGGATCTTGGTAATATTTATTCGCAGCAAATAATCCACAGACAGGAGGATTAAGAGGTAAAAGGTTGGGCGAAAAGAGTCCTTTGTCAGCCTGCTTCAAGCTCTAAAAAACCTCTGGAGCCTGCCAGCAAACTCTCCAAAAAACACCGAACACCTCGCTCCCAAACTATTTATTCCACTCTCAACAGCGCTCCCATCTGGAAGGTCAAGGTGGGACAACAGGCAAAGAATAATCTTATGGAAATGCTTTCATATACAACACAGACCCTTTTAAAATAAAGTTTGGCACTGTGGCTTACAGTACTGCTACTGATAGGGTTTCATTCATGACATTTAGTTCCTTTCAGCACTGCTCCCTCCTGCCGGTTCACTATTTTCCTCCACCATTGAAGAACAGTATCTCTTAACATCTAGGGAGACAAGTGTGGAACAAACAAGTCACTGGGAAAGCCAATGGTGGGGGCAGGAAAAGTAACTGGGTTAAGAACCACTTGCCAGCCCTGCTTCCGGAGCTTGGCATGTTTTGGGCAAAGTGCATGCAGCTGGTGGATGCTTTGTTGCCACTGTAAAGTGGTTAAAGTGGCCTCTTTTTATGGCGTTGACCAGGGACTTTTAGGCCCACTTGAGAAGGGTCTGGTGCCCTCCAGAAGCTTGGCAGACTGAGCTTGGGGCCTAAATCAGACTGTGTGAGCACAGTAGTGACCAGGCCAGCTCATAGTGGGACTGATTCCCAGGCCCAGAGGAAGGAGTGTGCTGTCCATTGATTGCCCACTGACTGTCGACTGGGCTTCAGACAAGGCCCTAAACCAATGATGGCTAACCTTTTTGAGTCCGAGTGCCCAAACTGCTGAACAGTGCCTGGTCCTTCCAATGGCCAGTCCGGCCCTGTTGCCAGGTAAGCTGCAAAGCAGACACCCACATACTTGCCTCCTGCCGCTAGTCACATATATATATTTTTTTTTTTTGGTGTTTGGGCCACACCCAGTGATGCTCAGGGGTTACTCCTGGCTGTCTGCTCAGAAATAGCTCCTGGCAGGCATGGGGGACCATATGGGACACCAGGATTTGAACCAACCACTTTAGGTCCTGGACTGGCTGCTTGCAAGGCAAACACCGCTGTGCTATCTCTCCGGGCCCTAGCCACATATCTTAATTGCAGACTTTCCCGCGTGCCAGCTGCAAGGCCTTCGCGTGCCACCGTTGGCACGCATGTCAGACCATACATAATGTGAAGGCCTCAGAACTCAGCTCCACAGAACACCTCCATAATGGAATCGTAAAAGGACAGAACCATGGACAAGACAAGATTTCATCTTTCCCTAAAGCTGAGTGGAATTCCTCTGGCATAGAAGCTAACTGTTGGTTTGGGGTTTTGAACCCCAGAGGTGCTCAAAGGTTGTTAACATCTTGTTCTTCAGTTTTTGGGAGGTGCTTCTTGTCTCATTGTTTGGGGCTCAAATCCGTTGGAGTTCAGGGGATCATGCAGTGCTGAAATTGAGCCTGGGCCACCAGCATGCAAAGCTTGCACTCAGTTCATTGAGCCATCTCTTTGACTCCTAAGTCACAGCTTTTTTACCCCCATTCATCTGTCTTGATACATTTCACTTCCAGGGCTCACAGAGTCCACATTTCCACAGCATTCCCCACCTTTGTTGACTTATAAAGGGCTTCTGATTTGTTTACTTATAAAGGGTGTCTCCTCTCTCCTGTAATCCCCCTGGTAAAGAGAGGCCCTGCTATAGGACTTCAACATAAGGCTCGTAGGTCCCTCTTCACACTGATTTCTAAGATAGCCATACAGTGCATTAACCAACTGCACTGTTGACTTAGTATCACATGTGGGTCCCTGGACATCCTGAACATCTCTTGGGAGCATCCCCTATCCAAAATACACACATACATTTCCAAAAGTTAAGTTTTGGAGGCCTGGGGATGACAGTAGCTACAAGTGTCTGCTTTGCAGACTTGAGGTTAGAATCCTCACAACATCCACATGTGTTCCATGTTGACTTTGCAGCTCTGCTGTCTGGAATTCCCAGGTGCCACAATGCTGTGGGAGTGCAAGTCAGCCAGGCTGTGTACAGAGCCCCAGAGTTGAAAACATTTTCTCCAGGAATAGGATCCTCAAGCATGTTTGTGTGTGAACCCCACACAGTGACCTCACCAAGCGCCATAATCAGAAAGTGCCAGTGCATCATAACAAAACGAGTGTGACTTCCTGAATCCACACAAATACTTGTGCAAACACAGGAGTAGCTCCTGATGAATCCCATAGTCCCAAGCATGGGACCCCAGCACTTCAACAACAACAGGAAGGGAAAGGGTAGGTCAGTGTTAGTGTGATGGGAGCAGGTAGGGCACTTAGTAGATGGGGATTTCACTATCAAGGAATTTACAGGAATTTCCTCTTGGCAGCCAAAATTAGGAGTCCCTCCTCCCCACAGTTCTTTCCTCCCCTTCCTAAACTATCATGTAAAGACTTTAACTGGGTTGAACACATGCCCATCCAGGTTAATCGGCAGCACATGAGGATGTCCCAGGCATCTTTGGGCAACTTCAGAGAAGGCAAGGTACAGCCTGGTGGCAGGGTAGGTAGTGAAGAGGTCCTTTTTTGCTTGTTTGTCCTCTTCCTCCATCCACTTAAATAGGCAAGTCAAGCTCTTGTGACTTCCTTCCCCATAGTCACCCCCAGCTTGAGGGGTAAAGAAGCACTTCCAGGGGCCAGAGAGATAGCATGGAGGTAAGGCATTTGCCTTTCATGCAGAAGGACGGTGGTTTGAATTCCGCCATCCCGTATGGTCCCCTGTGCCTGCCAGGAGTGATTTCTGAGCGTAGAGCCAGGAGTGACCCCTGAGTGCTGCCGGGTGTCACCAAAAAAAAAAACACAAAACAAACAAACAAACAAAAAAGAGGCACTACCAGCCCTCAGCCTCCACCCCACTGAGCGTGCTCAGACCCTACCGTCGTTAAGTCTGGCCCAGTCACTCCTCAATTTTGGGCCCAGCTGCTCAATGAGTCTATAAGAGTGCAGACCTACAAGTATCTTAGGAAGCCGGTAAACTGCCTATCTACTGCCTCCGTCTGTCCCAGTCCCTGACCTACTGTATCTGAGCCTAAGGCAGCTGGGATCAACTTTCATTGGCCGAGCTCTCTGGGAGTCACTTGGGTAGAGGTTCCACGACCTGGCCTTCAACTCTTCCCAGACCGGGCTCAGAGTCTGGGCCTTCTACAGCGACCATTTCTGCCCCTTCTGCGGGAACAGAGCCGGGCCTGGCCTGTGGACTTGGACCACAGGATCTGAACTCAAACCCTTAGCAGCCTGGGGCAAGGGTCTAGTGGGGGTGGCGGTGGTTCTAGGGTGGGGCCTGGGTAATAGTGCTGAAAATTATTGGGTTTTTGTTGTTTGGTCTTTCTTGGTTTGGAAGCCACGTTGGCAGCGTTCAGAGGTCGTTTCTGGCTCTGCATTCAGAAATCGGTCATGGCTGTGCTTGGGGACTATATGATATGTCGGGGGTGAACCAGAGAAGATCGCGTGCAAGGCGAGCACCCTCCCAATCTGTACTATATGCTCCCGTCCTTTAATGTAGGAAATTGATTGTCTATGCTAACTCTTTCCTGATCGCTGAACCCTGAGAACCGTGTGAGCAAAATGCTGGCAGGCCACGCAGGCAGACAGTAAACACGTATTCACAAATGTATAATCATGTAATTGCAAGTGGTGAGAATGTTGTCAAAGGAAAACAGAGGACAAGAAGCCTTCCTGAGAAGCGAGGAAGACTCCCTCCGTGGGCAGCCAGAGCCCAGAATTTTGGAGTTGCCAGTTAACGGCCAGGGTCCTGTACCAGATGGGGAGCCAATTGGGGCAAGGACTCCACTCAGAAAGAATGGATGGGACCAAAGCCTGGGTGGAAAGGCACAGAGGGACCCCCAAGGAGAGCCCAGGAATCTGGGAATAAATATATACGGCTTCATCCTCTCTGCTAGGATCTGCATCTTGGGGCCCCTCAAAGGCTTGTGTTGAAATCAGAACCAGTGCCTTTTTGTTGTTGTTTTGGGACCACCAAGTGGTGCTCAGGAATCAATCCTGGCAGACTCGGGGGACCTGATGGGACTCTGGGGATTGAACCTGGTTCGGTTGTGTCAAGGCAAACACCCTACCCTCTGTGATTTTCACTCGGGCCCCCAGGCTCAGAATTTTTCAGGAAGAAACATGCACCCACTACCCTGCCCCTGCCGGCAGTACATAGTCAGTCTGAAACCTACATGGGGCGCTCTTCCCGGCCTTTGGCGCTGCCCGGCCCCACCATCTCCTCCAGTAGAGTCCAGGGATCTGGGGATAAATATGAATGAATGGGAAGGCCTGCACTCTTTTGAGTTCCTTTCTTGGAGAAAACTTTCCTAACATTGTCTAGACCTCCTACATGTGAGGAGAATATCCTGGAGATACAATTCCCGAGGACAGGTCAATTTTAATGAAATTAAATTTATTTATCTAGTCTGATTTATTTGTCTTTATTTGTGGGTGACCCCAAGATAAAGAACATATTGCCAGAACTTGCTTCCTGATGTATAGATCACACAGCTGGTGTGAGATTCTGTGCTATTGTCTTTTTATTTTTAATGGCACTCAGAGGTTACTCCTGGCTCTGCACTCAGAAATCACTCCTGACAGGCTTGGATCATAAAGAATGTCAGATGAAACCCAGGTGGGCTGTGTACAAAGAAAATGTCCCACCCACTATGTTATCACTCTGGCTCTTGCCTTTTTTTAATTATTGTTATTTAATGGTGGCCCTTGTCATTTTTTCCTTAACATGATAATCAGTGAAAATAAATCCTGGGTACTGTATCTTTATATCCTCTTTGAGAAAGTGTCTTTTCAGCTCCTTTCTTCATTTTCTCCAGTAATTTGAAGTCACTGTCCTTTACCATACTGCCAGTGAAAGTTGCAATCACGTAGTGTTCTAGCACTACATCCTCCACCAGTGTCTGCTTCCCTTCTCCACTGTCTCAAACTTCCCTTCCCCTCTGCTCCCACTGTGGTCAGCTCAGATCTGTCAGTTACTGATGTCTTTGATCCATTTGTTATTCCCTTACTGTGTTTTATTATATCCCACATATGAGAGAGATCATTCTGTATTTGTCCCTCTCTTGATCAACTTCATTCAGCATAATACTCTATCGCTGAGTAGCAGCAAATTGCATGATTTCATCTAGCTGAGTAGTATCTCATGTTCATGATAATCAGTAAAAATGGATGCTGTGTTCTTCTATCATCTTTAAGAAAGTGTCCTTTAGTTCCTCTCTTCATTTTTTTAAACCAATTTCTTTGTCTAGTCATCTGTTTCTGGAGACTTGGGTTGTTTTCAGATTTTAGCTATTGTGAGTAGTGCTGCAATGGACATTTCCACTTTTCAAAGGGATTGTTGGTGTTTTTGTTGTTGAACTTTGAGAGGGTGTTTTATGTATCTTGGCTATTAGCCCTTTGTCTGCTGTGTGATATGTGATTATTTTCTCCCAGTCAGTAGGGCATCCTTATTTCAGGTCTCATTCAAAGTGTGGAAGCTTATTAATTAGTCTGATATAGTCTCATTTGTGTACTTCTTTTATTTTCTTTGCTAGTACAGTTGTCTCATAAAAGACTTCTTTGAGTCAAGATCTTGGATAGCCCTTTTTATGTTTCCTCAGTGTATTTTATAATAACAAGGCAATTAAGGGGCCAGAGCCATAATACAGTAGGTAAGGCGCTTGCCTTGTATGTGGCCAACCTGGATTCAATCCCAGCACCACATATGGTCCACTAAGCTTCACTCGGGGTGATTTCAAAGTCAGAATAAGACAGGAGCACTGCTTGATGTGCCCCAAACAGCAAACAGCAGTAACAACAGCAACAACAAAACCCAAACAACAATACATCCACAACTTTTGTTTTGTTTTTGGGCCACACCTGGTGATGCTCAGGGGTTTACTCCTGGCTATGCACTCAGAAATTGCTCTTGGCTTGGGGGACCTTATGGGACACTAGGGGATCAAACCGAGGTCCTTCCTAGGCTAGTGTGGGCAAGGCAGACATCTTACCCCTTTGCGTCATCGCTCTGGCCCCACACCCACAATTTTTTTTTTTGTTTTTGTTTTTTGGGCCACACCCGGCTGTGCTCAAGGGTTACTCCTGGCTGTCTGCTCAGAAATAGCTCCTGGCAGGCACGGGGGACCACGTGGGACACGGGGATTCGAACCAACCACCTTAGGTCCTAGATCAGCTGCTTGCAAGGCGAACACCGCTGTGCTATCTCTCCGGGCCCACACCCACAACTCTTAATGTCAAGATCTTTACTTCATTTTGCATTAACCCCTGTGTACTGTGTGTGGTTTCACCAAGGGCATGTGACTATGGCATGTCCCCAGCTTTGTGAAAGAACTTTGCCTGCTCCACTTCAGGCACATTAGCCAATTTGATTTTGTTGTTTTGCTTCGGGGTGCGTGTTTGTGTGTGTGTGTGTGTGTGTGTGTGTCTGTGTGTGTGTGTGTGTGTGTGTGGTGTGTGGTGTGTGTGTGTGTGGTGTGTGTGTGTGTTTGTGTTTTGGGCCACACCTGGTGATGCTCAGGGGTTACTCCTAGCTCTGCACTCAGGAATCACTCTTGGCGGTGCTAGGTACACCATATGGGATGCTGTGGATCAAACTACCATAGGGGATGCTCTACCCCACTGCATCATT
Organism: Suncus etruscus; assembly: GCF_024139225.1. Lineage (NCBI taxonomy): Eukaryota > Metazoa > Chordata > Mammalia > Eulipotyphla > Soricidae > Suncus > Suncus etruscus. The sequence continues at coordinate 40,607,157 of NC_064858.1, forward strand.
CTGTCCCCACATGAGGTAGTTTTTTTTTTTTAAACTAGGTAGTTTTTTTTTTTTTTTAAAAAACTTAGTTCTACTTAAGAGAAACACTTATCTCTAAGGAGGAAGACAGTTGCTGGTCTTCCAGCCATGGGCTAGATCATCTGTAGGAGGGTGGGGCAGGAATACCATAATTCTGTCTCCCCATTTCTTTTAATCTTATTCTTAAACATTTTTATTTGGTATAATGCCTGGAATGTCACTGTGTGTCACTTTTTTGTAATGGTGCTTATACAATCTAGGAAGTAAATTTTATATCTTTTTTTTTTTTTTTGGTTTTTGGGCCACACCCGGCTGTGCTCAAGGGTTACTCCTGGCTGTCTGCTCAGAAATAGCTCCTGGCAGGCACGGGGGACCATATGGGACACGGGGATTCGAACCAACCACCTTTGGTCCTGGATCGGCTGCTTGCAAGGCAAATGCTGTTGTGCTACCTCTCCAGGCCCCAAATTTTATATCTTATTTGGTTTTTGGGCTCACTCATTTGTTCTGGGAGCTATTTGCAATTCAGTGCTCTGGGGTCCTGACAGTCTCGGGGATGGTACAAAGGGCTCTTAAATATGAAATGTATGTGTTACCAGATCCATTTGAGCTGTCTCCCAGCTTCAAAGAGTTAAATTTTAAGTTTCTAAAAACTAAATTTAAAATTTAAATCTAGACCCTGAACACAGAACTAGGAGGAAGCCCTGAGCACCACTGGGTTTGGTCCAAAAACTAAAAAAGCAAAAAAAAAAAAATAAATAAATTTAAATCCCAAAATGTTCATTTGGATGTTATAGTTTCTGCAGCTAAATTAATGAATAAGAGAAAAGAGATATGCACCTCAGTTTGTTACTGATGATATAGGAAATGAAAATATTTTCAGACCAGGGCTGGAGAGATGATACAGTGGGTAGCATGCTTACCTTGCATGCAGCCAGCACAGTTTTGTCCCTGATACTCCATATGGTCCCCCAATATCACAGCAGTTATCCTTGAGTGCAGAGCCTGAGCACTGCTGGCCTTGACCCTCTCCCCAAAAAAGCTTTTCAGACCATGGTTCAAAAATAAAACACAGTGGCAAAACCAAAGTAGCAACATTTATGAGAGAAATGGGATAGTTAAGTCAAATAAGTCAAAGATATTTTAGAATTAAAAAATAGCTCAATTAAAAGAAATTTCAGAAGTTCTTGTTTTTGTTTTTGGGCTATACCCATTACTCAGGGCTTATTCCTGTCTCTGTGCTAGGTGGGAGTGCTCAGGTGGGGAACATTTGTGGTGGTGGGGATTGAACTAGGGTTGTCTGTGTGCAAGGCTTTAACTCCTGTACTTAGTCTCAGTCCCTTGTACTCTTTGGTGCTATAAGTTCTTAAGGGTTTTTTTTTTGGGGGGGGGGTCACACCTGATGATGCTCAGGGGTTATTCTTGGCTCTGTATTCAAGAATTACTCCTGGTGGGACTTGGGAGACCATCTGGGATGCCAGGAATGGAGCTCGAGTCAGCTGTATGCAAGGAAAATACCCTACTCACTGTTCTATTGCCCATAAGTTTTTAGTTTTAATGAGGACAGTAAACTTTGGGCCAGAGAAGAAGGGTTGAAACTTACAGCTTTCAATTCACCTCTGTGGACAGACCTTACCAGACCTCATTTTGTGTCTCCTACCCCTCATTCAATGGTTCTTTCTCTGATGCGCTTGTGAAGACTTCAGTGCATACTTGTACCTCCACAAATAAAGAGCTCTCCAGAAACACGGGGCCTGGCTTCCAACAGTCTCCAAATGAATTTGCTCAATACATGATTGCAGAGGACAGAGCAGAATGGGTGAGCAGGCTAAGTGGGTACTGGATGTGGAGTGAGGATTGAAAAGAACCTCTGAGTCCCTGAGGTCAGGGACTGGAAGAAGTCAGAGGGATCTGGATCCATTCTTTTCCTGGTAGGAAGCTCAGTACTCAGCATGGACTGGCCATGCACTAGGCTCTTGTTCCACCCCTACACTTAGTGGCATTCCACTGGGGAGACCCCCCAAAAAAAAACTCCCCCCCAAAACACAAAAAACACAATTCTAACTCAACCATTGCCGTGGATAACCGACTCAACTTCTCTAAGTATTTCTTCTCCTCAGCTGTAATCTGAGGGTTTTAAAAAAAGCACAACCCTTAGAGTTGTGAGCGTGATTAGATTAGAAAACATAATGGCTATGAACATCTGTGTATTGTGCATGATTCCATGGACTTTGTATTAAAGAGGATGTATGGAGATGCTGCAGAGACAATAATCTATCCAATACACCATGTGTAGATGCAGGGCAGGAAAATGCCCTTGGGATCAAACAATGTTGTTTGAGTCACTGGGAATTTGATGCCTGAAGCTGTCCTGGGGAAATAAGAGACTTCTTACTAGAAAGCAATGTCTATATATAACAACTGCCTGAGGGATTCTTTACTGTAAGCCTCTAGGCCTCAGCACAGAGGCATAGATTCTTGAAAACCATTGACTGGAAGCAAAGTGTGACTCATGGAAGCAGTTTTGCCAATGGGCAGCACTTCACCTGTCAGCTAGGACTGCTTTTTTCCTCTTCAACATCATAACAAAACCAACTTTACTTTTTTTTTTTTTTTGAGTGGGGTGGAGGGTCACACCCGGGCATCGCTCAGGGGTTACTCCTGGCTCTACACTCAGAAATCGCTCCTGGCAGGCTCAGGGGACCATATGGGATGCCGGGATACGAATCACTGACCTTCTGCATGGAAGGCAAATGCCTTACCTCCATGCTATCTCTCCAGTCCCAACAAAACCAACTTTAAACCAAGTAGTTTACTCCAGGCTCTCTCCTGTGCTCACATCACGTTCCCCTAAGGCTGTTCATTTTAGTAACAATGGGGACCACGGGGCAAAGGCCATCTTCTTTCTGGCAAAGCCTGCTCACTGCAGTCAACGCTGTGTCTTCACCTCTCCATGAATTATGGGTTCCGCAAACAAGGGTGCTTTTCAACTCCAGCTGTCCGGGGAACTAATAGGCCCCACAGCTTGTGGTGATCAATGCCTGCAGCAGCCTCACCTACCTCATGTTTACCATTCACTCGATGGCAACATTTTCCCTTGTGCCTTGTTGATGCCCAAGTTGTTTTGTTCCTCGTGGCTTCCAAGTACACAGGATGCTCTGCCAACACAGCAGGAGGAGGCCATGGCAGGAAAGGACAGTGAGAGATGAGTGTGGGGTACAGGGATTTTTTTTTTTTATTCTCCAGTCAGGCCTGTGCATCTGCCATGGGGACTGAACCCGCCTCAGGGTCCTTACGGGACCTGGAGAAGACCTGTTGGATCAAAGAGCAGACCTGCGTGCTGTCCCTCTCCGCCTGGTGGTGACTACCTCATGTTTGTTGTCATGTGTCGTGTTGCAAGATCAGGCAGGACCACTTAGCTGTGGACCATGACACCGAGGACCCCGACCCTCCTAGAACCTGTTGAGGGCTCAGGAGTACGTGTGCATGTGACATCTACTGAGAACCCAGGAGAAACTTGCATGGATGACAGGAGTCATAGAGGAAGGGCCACAGCCTGGGGACTACTGACTCCCCATTTTCTACCGTTTTCCTAGCCCAACATGACTCAGCCAGCTCCTGAAGATCCTGCCTGCATTTTGTCCATTTTCCCTCTTAGATCCCACCCCCCCCCCCCCCAACACACACACTTCCAGCAAGGCCTCCCAAGCAGACTGTCCCACCTCTCACCTGGCGGTGCTCCCTGAATGTGCACCCCAAGCCTCTTTGTTCCTCCTGACCCCTCCCCCTTCCGACCCACTCCCCTTGCCTGTGGCCACTTTTGCTCATTTCTCTCAGGAGCTGCCTAGCTGCAGAGAAAGGCCTTTGGAAGCCTTGCTTTTCAGCCTGGTTTTATTGAATTTCACTTCCATTTCTTCTCTCCCTTTCCAAATAGGAACATCATTTATCTTAGACTTTAAGTTGCAGAGCTGTAAAGAACCTTCTCTTTTCCCAGCTGCATTTGTTGACACACAGTCAATCTGGTTCTTCTGTGCCCCCCCACCCACTCCCCCCACAGGCCATAAAGTGTCCACAGCTGTGCCTTTTATTACCCTTCTCTTTCGGAGCCCGCCAGGGGGGCACGCTGCCATCATGCACAGCCATTACGACCCACAAAAAGGAACAATTTTCAAGCATTTCTGCTTTTCATGGGGGAAAGCCAATGGCACAAAAGAAAAACGCATCATTTTATTGTAAACGCTTTTTAAATATGGGTCACTTGGCCATCATCAGTCCCACGGCACAAAAAGGGCCTCCCAAGTGCCACGTCCCATCCCTACCCCTTTAAATTATGCTAATTGTAATTCAGCAGAGGGGAGATACCTGCAGCCCCCTTTCAGCCCAGCCCATCAGACTATGCTGGTCAGCTCCAGAAGATGGGGCCTACATGCATTCTGGTGGCAGGTGGCGATTTTTTGCTCCTGTTTCAGGGAGAATGTAGACCAGGAGGCAGGAAGGCTGATCTTTTCAGGATTGGGGTCGGTGGGGAGGGAGTCCTCCCTATGGCCTGTGCTGGGCTGACCTAGTAAATGAGATGGTACATGCATGGAAAGTGCTTAGCACCCAGTTGATAACTGCAGCTCTTAACAAGGTTTGCCATACCAAGGGCTGCATGACTGGCGCTTTGGGCGGATGATCTTCAGCGGCAACAAGGTGTGGTCCCCACTAGGAGAGGCAGGAGGCATTGGTCATGGTCCTCCTCGGCTGCTGTCAGTAAGGAAGATACTGGGAGGCAGTTAGCAGTGGTGACCGCAATCCATCTAAGGGAATACAGCCATTCATTTTTGAAGAATATTTATTGTCATGGGAAAATGCTCACAATGTTAAAGAAAGCAGGATACAAATCTGTAAATACAGTATGATCCCAATCTCGTAGTAAAATAAATTATATATGCATAGAAAAAATACAGGACAAAAACACTAAAACAGTAACAGTGATTACCTCAGGGGGAGGGATCTGGATGCATTAACTATCACTGACTGTATTTTCCAAAATTCCACAACAAACATATATTACTCTTATAATTGGGAGAGAAGGCCGCGGATACAGGTGGTGTGGGGCAGGCAGAGGCCGATGCGGCAGGGAGGGAAGGTTTAGTGTTTGCGCCTTTATAAAGGAGATGACTTGTGTCCTGCCTGCCTCCTAGGACTGACCCCTGGAGTGTGCTAGGCCCCCAAGCTTTTGCCTCTTCTTCTAAGCAGCAGCTCAGGTGCTCCATTTTAAGACACTCGCCTGCTCACCCTTTGTCTACGGCCAGGAGGGATGGGAGCAGCAGGGCCGATCATTGTGTCCTCCTAATGCCCACTGGACGCCTCCACAAGCCATAGCCGTGTTTGATATCAGGACTGGCTATGAAAGTCTTACAATCCTGCTTCCACTTCCGTTCATCCTGCTCACAAAGTTCTTCACACCGATTCTGCTGAAATTATTGCTTAAAATGGCCTGAGAAGTACCATCGTCCCAGCCTTGCTGTTCTACAGGGGCCCTGTGGAGGGGACCCAGGTGTGGTGTGGGAGGGGGCAGCAGATGAGCTGGTAGGACGGTGGCCCCAGAGAGGACCTTTAGGATGAGATGTGCTGCAGTGACACGAGACAACAGACAGGGACAGCTGCACCAGGCAGGGTGAGGTTGCACTCAGCTTCTCCCTGCCACCTCTCCCAGCACAAGGAAAGCTCGGTGGCAGCTCCAGGACAACAGGACTCAGCAACACAGATGCACAGACACGGAAATAGGTCTGTTGGGTGCTGTACTCAACACGTCTCCACTTAGCTAACACATGCCAAAGCGTTTTGACTGTAGAAATTATAAAAATACTTAAAAAATGCATTTGTAGAATGAAGTAACAAAAATACTCCTTTTATTTTTCTAAACTTTTTCACTTAAATCTAAAATTACGAATTGCCAAACTTCATTCTATTGAATGTTATTAAAAAGTCCCCCTTCCCCTGCTTCTACTCCAAGTCTCATAACTGAAAATCCTGAAAGATGCTGAGCCTTCCTCTCCTTTCATAGAGAAATCTGGATTCTGGAAACAAGGCAGGGGATCATTATGAGAATGTCATCTTTGGGCCATGCTATGGTACTTTCTGGGCTCAGAGGGCTCATCCTGGAGGCAGAGGCTGTGCTCCTGGGCCTTCATCTCTCCCTCTCCTCCTCCTGAACCACTGTTGGTGGGCTGGAAAGTTAGGTAACTAAATGTTAGAAATATATGCAAATTTAGGTAAAAAGGCAAAAAGTGAGATTCTTGAGGATCTCGCCTATTGTAAGATGCAAGATATTCAAACATCTCTTTTGGCAGCTAAAAGGCCTCTTAAAAATTCTATTCCTGATTTTTTTTCCCAGAGAAGTGACTTCTGGATAAATAAACTTCTAATATCTATGTGTTTTCCCTATCCTTAAAAAGGCTTATTTTAATTGAGAGTAATGGATGTTAAAGCACTTTATAAAGCATAAACTAGGAGACAGTATTGTTTACCTCATACATCTATAAAGAAGCACACACAGATGGCTAAATTGAATCAACCCCAATGTTTTATTTAAAGTTTTAAAAGGCAGTGGTTAAGCACATTATCTATGTGTATATATGTATGTGGGTGTATGCACACATACACACATGCATGCATATACCCACTTACATATATAGAGATATATAAAAGGAAACCGACTCCTTTCAACTTTAGTCACTGGTGAACTAGACCCACTGTCTATTGCATGATTCATTTTCTACTTCTTCGTATGACCAATTCTAAGAGTAAAAATAAACAGCTTTAATCACTTTAACAGTAACTGTGTGTTTTTTAATAAATAAAGTTACTGTTAAACTGATCACATACGGTAGGAAGGTGAAACACACACAGGCACACAGTGACACATGAATGACCCCTATGTACAGAGGGTGCCGCGGACACGCCCGCACCTGGCAGAGGCCACAGATGAACACCCGATCCTGGGAGTCCTGTTCCTTCTACCAGGCTTAAGGACCTCTGTTCTGGCACCCCGAGAGCAACCTCAGAATGCATGTTCCCCATGCAGTGAAACATGGGGCTCAGTTCCATGGTACTAGTGTTCAGGTTATTAGGGAATAAATAGGCATGTATAGCTGCCTCAGAACTAAACCATCAGTTAGGACTCTTCACAGGGAGAAACGTATTCTGAAGTTCCAGTCAGTGACGCACAAACCTCTTAGGTGTGATGAGTTTGCAAGTCTAGGGCTGTGCATGTCTACGTGTGTGTGTGTGTGTGTGTGTGTGTGTGTGTGTGTGTGTGTGTGTATGTTTGAAAACTTAACTGAGAGTGGGGCAGGATTATGGAGCAGCCACTTGGCTTCCACCTCGTCAGTCAGTCCTGATCATGCACAGCGCTTGCCTCAGCCCTTACTAAGCACTACTCCCTTTGCTTCTTTCACGCCTCCCTCTGTTTGACAAAGCTGTGGGGGGGGCAGCTCATGCGAGTCAGAGGGAGGACATGGCTGAATCTTCTGTTAAGAATCTTAGCAAAACAGAATGGCCAGATTCAGCCAAGGCTGCTTTGTGAAAAGTCCTTGGGTTTCCTCCTGATGAAATGGAATGATTTCCCCTCTGCAGCTAGCCAATGCAACTCTGTCTACCTGCAGCTCTGTACGAATGCCTCAGTCTTGCAAAAACACAGGATCATGTCTTAAATATGCTGGGTCCTCAATGAGTAAACCAGTTAATGTGTTTCTAGCCAAAGCAAGGGCAAAAATGTTTTAGAGAAAAGATTCCCCTGGAGCTACAGAGAAAAGATGCTGATGAAAGCAGTATGAAGAGTTGAGCAGGTGATGTTTTCAGTCTGTGTCGGAGCTGGTCTCTTCGATGACAGAGTACTGGCTGAGTGCTTCCTCCAAAGGCGTTATTGTGCCGTCAGGCTTGAGTCCCATTGGCTTCAGCAACTCCTCTCTAGAAGAAGATAAAAGAGAGAAAAAGTATTCACCCGCATCACATACATACCCCCCTCCCCCAGCCCAATTCACCTCCTTTTAAAAGGAAAGTCTTTAAAAACCAAAGTATTTTCCCCCACAAGCCCTCACTGTGTTTCAAACAAGAAAGATGAAAGGCACATGGGAAGAAAAAGAGGAGATAAAAGGCCTTCATTCACACAGGCCAAACCTACTCAGCCAATGAAAAGTCAAGGTCTGAATGAGCTCAGGACAAGGAGCAGGTCTCCCATGCGTCATAATGAAAGCCCGCCCCTTTATGGATTAGTTTTGTTTTAAACATAAAGGTGCCAACATTTCATCTATTCTCCCTCCCCCCCCCCCCCCCCCCCCCGGGATCCCCTTGAGCCCAGTGACTGAGTCAGATGCAGCACGTGGACATTTGATAGACCCCTCTAAGACTTGATTTTGCCTCTCTAATCCTTAGCCATGCTGAAGTGCCAATCGATTCATTTCAAATCGGCTGACCTTCCTCAAATGGCTCCCCTTCCTTTCCTTCTCTTGCTCTTTCCTCTTAAAAGAAAAAAAAAAAACAAACCACTCCTATGGCTTCAGTTGGCAGTTTAATTATGGGATTGACAGCCATTTTAATCTCTTCAAAGCTCTCCAACTGTCTCTTTTCAGCTAATCCAATTATATCTACTCCACAAATCACAGTCTCATCTAAAGATGATTAATTATTGATTAAGCCAATCAAAAAGCCTTAGGCTAGATTTAATCTTTTCATAGGTTCTTATTTATTACATGGAGAAGATGGCACATGTGCAGGTTGAGTCGCAAACTCCGGTCCTCCTCCCACCCCCAGTGTGTACTCAGAGTAGCTTTGAAGAGCTGCTTAAAACTTACTTGTCCCAGAAATGGGCAGACTCACTGAAGAGGAATCGAGCACCAAGATGGCAGCAGCCATGGCACAGATGGATGGGGTTTGTGGTAGAAAGTAAGAAACCAATTCTCTCTGCCCCCCTGGACCCCTAAGGCCAGCACAAAGAGCTCCTTCCTGGGAAAGGGGCACAGCAGTTGCCTGGGTTAGAGGCCAGGGAAATATCCTGGGAGAGGGGCTAGAACAGCTCGTTGGACATGGATAAGCAAATGACTTAATCCAGAATCAGAAGATCTGGAGTCTGAGATACCTATCTGAGTAATATGGGTAGCTGACTGGCTAAGTTGTGGCTTCTGGCTATTATTAAGTAGGAAACTTCTTTTACTGATTCAAGAAATGGGGTTCTAATGATAGAACTTAAAGTTAAAGGGGCCTTAGAGATCATTTAATTCAACCCCCTCCTTTACTTAGGATACTGTGACTCGCCCATGGTCACCTGTATCTAGTGGTAGAGCTGGAGCTGGGACCCAGGTCTCCTAAGGACCCACCTGCTCATGCTCTGCACACCACAGCTGTCTTCCTGGCTCCAACTGCTCTGGAGGACACACTGAGGCTGAGTGTGCCCAGAACTAAGTAAGTGCCAGGCTGTTAGTCACAAAGTTGGGAGAAAGGAAGACCAGGCATAGCTAATGCCCTTGAAGAGTGGATGGAACAAATATATGAAAGCAGAACTTAATGGTGGTTTGTGTTATGTAACAGGATCATGAATAAAAACTGGGAGGGATTCTGAGATGAGAAGAAACAAAACCAGCTCGGGGAAGGTGAGCACACCACCATCAGTGAGATGTCCTGTGTTGGGCACACATGAAGGAAAAGGCTCCGTCTGGTCCTTCCACTTGTGTGGCCCACAAGTCTACTTCTCTTTTTTTTTCTGTGTTCTCATGAAGCTGTGCTAGGGCCTAGCATGGGAGGAGTGAGAAGGGGCAAGGACAAAGCTATAGGAATAAGCCTGCAAGCGTGTCCAGCAGTCCAGAGTGTTCAATGCCAACACAAGGAGCTCAGGTTGTACCTATGAGACATCCTCATCAGGCTTACATAGGGCAGTATCTCTGGAGGTCATGTGGGAGACACAGGAACAAAGGGCAACTGGCTGTGATAAGCTGTTAAAATGTTACTGCAACAGTGCTCCAGAAGAGGCAGAAAGCTGCAGTAGGTAGTGGTGATGGAAAGACATGGCAACATTTCAGAGTTGATCCATGATCTGCTGGAAGGGCTGGGACATTGAGGGAAATTAGGGTGGAAAGTGCGGCTGTGGCTTCCGGCTCTGAAGACCCAGTTGGAGCAGGCTGGATGGGAACACCCCACCATCTCCCAGGGTTTCAAGAAGCTGACTGGCATGACAACCTGATAGCAAAGTTGAGTGGAGAGCAAGAATCAAGTTTTCCATTGATGCTCTCAACACAGCTATATTTTATAGTTTCCTAGTGTGAACTGGTGATGCAAAAGGACACTATTTACTATCCACTGATGCAGGAGAAGAGGGCAACCTGGGGGAGTAAAACATAAGGCTAAGAAAAGTCAAAGGTGTAATGGGGTTCTACACTGAGGGCCAGTGAGGTGGGTTAGGGACAACTAGTAGTGGGACCTACAAATGGGACTAGAAAGATTTGATTAAGACACTAATGACTTTCTGGCTGGCTGGAGACCATCACTAACTCTCCTGTGTTTTCTATTAAGAGGGGGATTGGAGCTAGTTACCAAAATAGCTGGCTAGTACTTTCTCATTCAGAGCCAAGGACGTTTTAAAGCCAAATCTACTGCGTACATCCCTACACCCTAGCCCAATCTTACATCGGAATGTAATAAAAAGGTAACAAAAGATTTATGGTCAAGCTCTAGGAGTTTATCTATGGAATAACAGAATCATGTATCTTATTTGAAGGCGTTGGGTTGGGGTTACATTCAGAGGTGCTCAAGGTGACTCTGGTAATTTTGTAGGGGAACTCCAAGTATATATTGTGCTAGGGAGTGAACCTCAAACAGCCATGTGCAAGGCAAGTATCAGATATGGCCCCAAACCTCCTCCCAAAATATATGAAAAACAATTTAAAACGGGGTAGGAGGCAGACTACAGGATATTTTTTGGTTTTTGGGCCCCACCCGGTGATGCTGAGGGATCACTCCTAGCTATGAGCTCAGAAATCGCTCCTGGATTGGCGGACCATATGGGACACTGGGGATCGAACGTAGGTCTGTTCTGGGTCAGCCATGTGCAAGGCAAACGCCCTACCACTGCACTATCACTCTGGTCCCCGGATTTTCTCTTTTAAGTTGTAGTTTTGAATGATCTTGACAAGCACTACGTTTGTCTTTCGAAATATCCTCTACTAATGGGAAAAAAAGTGATTTTTTTCCTCTCCCACACGGCACCATGTCATGCTTGGCCTTACTGACATTTCTGGAGGAAAAGTGTCAGTGATAACTGGTCAAATAATCATGTAATTGTGCAAATGAATCAAGACAGCGATGTGATACAGGGAGCCAAGAAGTCCATGTCAAGTCCTGGCTTTTTCAACTTAACAGTTGCGTGATCTTGGGCAAGTCTGTGAGTCTTTGTTCCCTGCCTGTGAAATGGGGGACAATGATAATACTAGCTCTATCTACTTAATGATGAGGCAAGGATTATGAATATAAGTGAAATGGTTATGTGAGTTACAAGAAATTCTAAGTATTATTATTATGATACAGTGAAAGGTTTTGAAGTATGGTGTCTAATTATAGATCTCTGCCACTCCCTAGCAGTTAAGGCCTTGAACTTTCCAAATTTCCATGTCTTTTTCTGTAGGACCAAGATAGAAACACCTACCTTCCTGTACTGTCATCAAACGTATAAAGTACAAAGGCTAGAGTTTAGCTGCGACCCACAAGATACATTTCCTGTCCCTGTATCTTAAAGGGTACTCTAGGATTAAGTGTGGCAAGAATATGCAGAAGCAAATAAAAGACAAGGTCTTTGTCCTCAAGAAGCATTTAGTCAGTTCAAAAGATAAACACACACATTAAATAATATTAAAAGAAATACAGAACAGCAGATCAACAAGCTTGAGATGATTAACAGGAAGGAGTTCTGCTTTCCCTAGCTTGACAGTTCGTTTATACACCTTCCCTGTATTTGAAATTGGTTTAAAAAGATTTTCTTGACCTGTTTTAGAGCAAAAGGAACAGAGATCCCTTACAGATATGTAATTATTTTACTGTGGATTCCTGGCTTCTCATACTTCCTTTCATTTGAACAGTTCTAATTTTTCTATTCTATCATAAACTATAGGACTACAGGTAAAAAATCAAATCATTGATAGGTCTGGGAAACAACCTGGCTTTATTGGACTGTACCATGTATTAAGATCTGTTTGTTGTACTTATAACAGCAAGATGTGGACACACATTGGAAAGCTGTAACGAAGACCATGCAATGTCACTCTAAAGCTTAGATGGCCTGTGTACATGTGAGATGGGTGAGCAATGTCCAGTCTCCTTGCAGGAGATGGAATCGTTGCCAACTGTCATGGCAATGATGGACATGAACTCATGAGGAGAAAAGTATCTCAGGAGCAGAAGAATTAATTAGTCAAGCAAAGACACAGACGCAAGAGTTAGTTGTGTGCGAGACTGGCAAGCAATCTGCTTTGACTGAGATAAAGGAAAAAGAAGCTCAGAACAGAGATGAGTTTTGAAAGAGAACTGAATGAAGACTTTAAAATCTAATTCTGACAAATCTGGATTTGACCAAAAAGGCATTTTGATTTTTATTTCAAGGATCCCAGTTATTATTAAAAGTAATTATATTGTTTGAAAACTATGATAGATCACTGACATTTAAAAGACACTCCATGCTTTTATTCCAGTTTTGTACCCTTATGTATCTAGCACAATACCCTGTAGATGGCAGTTCCTCAATAAAAGCTTATGAACCGAGACTAATTATAGCTGATAGAATCTTGCACAGAGAAAATAAAGGCATGAAGTTTTATGGGACTGATATTAAATAAACCATGACCCAAAAAAAAACTAGCACTTTGGGTAAAAATATCACTTTCATGACAATTTACACAATGGGCAAAGGTATATAATTAATGTCCTCAAGGACATTCTGCATAATGCTTTCCAGAAAATTTTCCCTTTCAACTAAACTGAGCAACTTAAGGACAGCGTCCAATGTCTTACCTGGCTGTCATCTGTAGTTTCTAGTATAGGAGGGTAGCATATTGCAGGTGCTCCATAGCTGTGTTCTGAATACATGGGTCATAGCATAAATGGAGAATGGTAAAGGGCTACTTCTCAGGAACCATTCTCATATTAATTATATTTATTTCCTAATAAATCAGTGTCATCAGACTTTGATAGTCCAGCATATGTCATGTCCTTTTTTGTATCACATATCTTGTAATTCTCAAATACACAAATTCTATTTAGGCCATCACAATGTCTAGATTTTAGTCTTACATCTTCTACTAACTTTCTGGGTACTTTGAGCATGTCACTTCCTTCTCCGGGCTTGAATTACCTCATGTATAAAATGAAAGAGTTGGACAAAATGAGTCCCCAGATTTTTCTAAATTATCTAAAATATTAGGTTATGCAATAATATTATGCAATTGTGATTCCTTTTAAAAAGCTGCTAGAATTTTAAAACACATACTCAACACTGTTAAATCTTTCCTTCTAATCAAGATACATGGTTTTGTTTTCTAGGCTATGACCAGCAGTGCTCAGAGATCACCTCTGGCTAAATTCAGAGGACCATATGAGTACTAGGGGTCAAACCCAGCTCAGCTGTGTGCCAGGCAAATGCCCTACCCACTGTACTAAAAATCAAGCCCCTATTCAAGATATTCTAAGCCTAACAGTCAAACACAGTATCCCACCCGTCACTGACAAACATTAAGACCAAAATCCTTTCTGCACAACCACAGCAGATGATTTAAAATGATTATTAATCGAAGCAGTGGCAAATGCTATAAGGAAGGATCTAAATTCAACGATGGGCCATCAGTAGTTAGGATATTTAATGAAGAGTTACTACTGGTGCTAAATTATGAAGGTCCCATCTGAAAGGAAGTCCAGATGTCAGATATATAAGCATGATAGATTAATACTATCAGGATTAATATAGTCATATAGCAACAGCTCCTTCATACTTACCTTCAATGCTACACACAGGCCTTAACATAAGTTAAGACTGCCCTCGTTATCATCAAAAAGTACAGTGATGTCTACTGGATAAAGAGCCCATTCTAGGCACTGTGACAGTATCATGGCGGGCTTCTCATCTGATCAGGCATCTGGCCAGGGAAGAGATAAGCCTCCAAGAATGTTCAACTGGAACGAAACATCATTTAGAAATTTGATCTTACTAAACGATAAGGAACCATAATTGATAAAGGCTTGGCCAGGCACGAGGACACAGATAAAGCACGTCCAAGAAAGTAAACCCTATTCTAGCCAATCCTAATCCTTTATAGATATAAAGGAACCCCTAAAAAACCTTAATGGTTAGGGGTTGGGAGAGTATGGGGTGTATACCATATTTAAAACATTATATCTAGTCTATTTCCTTTTCCAGAGAAAAATATGTCAACATTTCCTAAATCACCAATTCCCTGTAAATATGAAATTCTGGGATGCCTGGGCTTGTTTAACTTCTCAGAACCTTAGACATAGGTCTGCTTTTTTTAGTGTTTCTGATTTCTATGCCAGCTCTTTGCTCAGAAATTATACTGCTATTTAGGGGTCTGTATACTAATATGCCAATTGCACATCACAGAACATAGGCCAGATGTGTATGTGTATACAACACCTTACTTGATCTGAAAGCAAGAGAAGACTCTTGCCCACAGCACATGTTTTTGTGCAAGACAAACAAAGCATTCAATTCAAGTGTACTTGTTCAAAATCAGGACATAATTAAGCAGTTGGTAAAATGCATTCTTGTTTCCCACTTGCAGATCTCCCAAGAGTCCCTTCAAATTTACCTATACGAGTTTCAGCTTCCCGCTTGCCACTTAGCTTGATAACGACTCAAAAATCATTCCCTTGTTTTCAAGGGCTCTTCTTTCTTGTCTGCTCTGTGTACTACAGGGCAGTATTGACACATGGAATTAATGACAGGGTCTGTAATGAAACAACAGTCATGCAAACACCAGTCTGCTCTTTTGATAAAACAGCATGTTAGAGACCTATTCACCTCCCTCTAATTGAGTACTGCATAATAGTTCCGATCCTTTTATGTAAAATATTTTGTCCTATGATTAGAAAAGTAAAGGGGGCAGGGCTGTGAGGCACAGCTTCCTTCAATCACCCTCTGATTAATCATGTTTTTAATGAGGGTCGTTGCTATTTAGGCAGGTTTTGTTACTTGTTTTGTTGACTTCTCTACAATGTTTAAGAAAACCCACGGTGGGATAATTGGGAATCATTTCTTTGAACAAAAATTCCCGTTCTTAATGTATGGTTGGCTTGGGGAGATAAAGAACCCTGACATTTTAAATTAGTCATTTCATAACTAATTTCTTTTTACATATGAAGTATAGATGAATAGAATATATATAAAGCATTATAAATAACAGAGCTTTTTCCAAAAATGCTGCCTAGAATGGAGTCTAGGATTGTCCACTGCAGCTCTGTAATCTCTACTTGTAATTTCAAGTCTGAGAGGGCATCTTATTTCAAGATACAGTTCACAATCCACAAAAGATGGATTTTCCAATAATTTTCACAAAGTATTTTTAAGAAATTGTATTTTTAGCTCACTTTTTCTCACAGGAATTAGACTGTTTAATATGTTCAATTACATTTTGTGAGAAGAGCCTTTCACTTTCACTTTACTTTCATGTGATGCCTTCCTTCCCAGTGCTGCCTGGTCCAGTGATCTTTCACGAAGTCATTAATCCAGTAGAGAGAATAGTATACTCATGGTTTCTCCATAGCAAATCTTTCAAACACAATCCGGAGAGCCTTCCCTCATTCTCACTGTCAAACTCTGGGGTAAAGTACAACTGGGATGGCAATATATAAGATAGAACAACCCTAAGGCAAATGACATAGATCATAGTCCATACCAGGTGATTCAACTCTGGTAAAGGTTGGAAGTTGCATGAATAGTTCCAGAGTAGTTGCATTACTTCCTATGGGCCCCAGAATATTATAAGAGGCAACAGATGAAAAAATCACATAAATGGGGGGATGGTCATAGCATGAGTCTTAGGGGCCTACCAAAGGTAAACAAGGCCAGAAGGGTGCCATGGTTGGAAAAAATGGAGGAGTCTTAAAAGTTGACTTTTCTTAATGTAAGTGAATATAAGAATGGCTAAGAATATCCATAGTTATTCTTCTCTAAACAATTACAAGACCCTGCATTAATATAATACAGAATCAGACCACTATTACTGGTTTCCTTCATATAAAGATGTTTTCTTTTTCCATACAGTATTGACTTTTAGCACTTGACCTGATATTTGGGGAATTTCAATTATAAAAATACAGGATGGAAGGCAGAGCCTCCAAAATTCCTCTTCTTAGGTAAACATGCCTATTATTATTTCTCATGTGCTTAAATTGTAGAGTATCTTATTATAAATCATCTGATAGCTGATGACAACTGGAATCTGAAGACTGATTCTTGGCTGTCATTAACCAGATACCTGAATCTGAGTTGCTCATCCTCCAATTTACAGATATTTTAATGGTCAGTGGTGAAGAACACATATGGAAGCATTTTTAAAGTATTGATATAAATATTACTCCCTCATTTTTATTCTCCTTTCTGTTAGATCACATGCAGAGCTAAAAATCTGATACCCCTTCACATTAAATAGCATGGTTAGGACATACAGAAAAAGTGCTAAGAATAATACTGTTTAACCCCAAGGTAATGTGGAAAAAAAAAAACTCGACTATTTCTCCACAGAATTCTTCTATTACTGTTCAAACTAGCAAAATAAATATGAATAAGAGGTCAGCATGCCAACTGACACTACTGTAAAGGGTAATAGCAATCAAAATTCGTAAGTATTCTTCAATTCAAAAGACAATAGAAGAGAAGAGTAAGCAAGAGAGCAGATAGCTAGTGAGAGTATTCCTATTTGCTGTTTCTCCAATCAAGTCACTGCATTTAGTGCTTAAACTGGTGTTCAAAAGAATGGCTCTTGCTACAGAGTTAAAAGATAATGACAATACAATAGTGTATTGATAATACAATAGTGTAAAAGATAATGGCAATACAAAAGTAGCAAGGCACTCTACTTTGGAGTTAGCTAGTGAAAGAGCCCTCTACAAACTAAAGATATATACTAATACATCCTTTTAAACTAAAGATATATACTAATGTCAAGTTTTCTCAAGTATTCCCCGCCAACTTAAGGGTGTATTAATTAAGCTGAATCTGTGTTCTCGTCACTGGCTTTCCAAATAACCTCACAAATTGTCATTATTAATTATTGTTTTGGGCCTCCCAACCAGTGCTCATGGAACTCAATGACCTTTTCTGGTAATAGTAGGTCCAGTTGTCCAGTCAGACAATGCTCTCAAGTTGTCCAGTTCGTTGCTTGTTTGACAATGCTTAGGGGACCAGGGATTAAACTTGGACTTCAAGGATGGCACATACATGTCCTTTCAGCTTTCTCCCTGGCTCCTTTACAATGTGTGTTTTAACCACTTACAAGAGTAGTGCTGAATAGGAACATACATTACAAATGCAAGCTATATGTGTAACCTTAAATGTTCTGGTAATCACACAGAACAAGTAGAAGTAAATTTAATCATTATATTAAAAAATGAAACTTCAACATAAAAATCTATATCGAACGAAAAGAGCACTTACATTCTTTTTTTTGGGGGGGGGGTACTATCCTTTTAAGTTGATGAGTGTTTAACTCTTATAGAACATCTCAGTTTAGACTAACCACATTTCAAATGTTCAATAGTCATATATAGGCAGTAGTAATCATCTGGACACCAAAGCTAAACAATTTCTAATGTATACAATTAAGTTCTTTATACTCTAATACCTATAACAGATTTCACAATGCTTTAAAAATTGGGTATTATTTATGAAATGTAATTGAAAAGAATTTGCTTGGTTAACTCATAAAAGGGGGTGCAATCAGTTATTTTTTGTAAATGGACTAAATTACTTAATACTTTAGAATATGCATCTTTTTTTTTTTCATGAGGATAGGATGTCATAAGATAGCCTATCAAGTTATGGTAAATTTAAAAATAATCCCTCGGTTATATGAAACTATTCTTAAATTATCACTTGTATTTATTCAGAAAATCATGTCCCAAACTGTATATAATGACATGGGTGGAAAACTGAATAAGGAAAAGAGCAAGAAATGGGTAAAATAAATTCTTATATAAATTACTTTTATAATCTAGATTTTTATAGTAGAATACATAAGCAAAAAAAAAAAAAAGCAATGTATCTTGAGTAAGGAGAGGGAGAAGAATAATTACTTCCAGTTCCAATTTAGGAACCAAAAACAGTTAAGATTAGAAACGTCCAAACAAAACTAAAACACAAAATATTACTTTCTTAGGTTAGTTTAAGTATAAGCCAAGGACTCCTCTTTCCCTTTCTAGAAGAGGATGAAGTACTATATATAAATGCTGTGCTGTAGTTAAGGTGAATGTAATTGAATCGGCTATACCAGACTTGCTTAACCATAATCTAACTCTAATCGCAATCCCACCCTAATTTCCCACTGGAGTTTTGGAGTTTATGATTTTTTCCCCCAATGTACAGAAAGAAAGCAGAGATGAAAAGGCAGGAAAATTTCATCCCTCTACTCTCAGATTGAAATATCAAATTTCTAAATTTCATGACCCAGATTAAATCAATTTGATTTTATTACGTTTAGTTTTATATTAAAGAAATTATGTATCCTAATATTTTAGAGAGCCAATCATGGGTCCACATATCATTTCTAGTACTGAATTATAATATCCTACTTAGAAAAGGAATTAGCAAAAATGTCTTATGCGATGAAGGTTTCTTTAGAAAACAAAAAATGACTTCATACATTGGGTATCAATTGTAGTTATTATTTCATAACCACACAATGGGAAACCACAGGTAAAAGGCACTATACTAGCTAGACATGATGGGATTTATAGGATTCAGCTTATTCTCAAACTCTTTTTTTTTTTTTTTTTGGTTTTGGGCCACACCCTGTGATTCTGAGGTTACTCCTGGCTATGGACTCAGAAATCGCTCCTGGCTTGGGGAACCATATAGGATGCTGGGGATTGAACCTTGGTCCTAGGTCAGCTGCATGCAAGGCAAATGCCCCACTGCTGTGCCACTGCTCCGGCCCCTATTCTCAAACTCTTAAATCCACTGCCAAACCCTTTATCAACACTGGTCACAAACACAAGCCTTACAACTCCACAACCCCACCAAAATTGCTTGGAAAACAATTAAGTTGGCATTCCACAGTTGAAAAATAAGCAACAGTCTTTCCAGTGTCATTGGGAATCTAGTTAAAGTAAAGATCTAAGTACTTAAAAGATCTAAGCCACATTAGAACAGTGGCTGTATCTAAAATGGGGTAGAATAGTTCATAGTTTTGGTTATGAAAAATATCTACATCCTACACCAGGCTCAGTAATGTATTTGGCATGACCAACCTTAGTCATCACTGTGGTAAGTGCTTTGGCACGGGCCACTGTTGCTAACCACCATCTTGGTGCAGGTCCTTCACATCTGCTCTCCTAAGGATGGAAAAAAGGAAGTGTCTAGTGTCCATTCATTGGCCACATCACCTCCAGTGCTAAACTTGACTCATATGCCTTTTAATCTAGGCCCAGGATTAAATGTTTTCATTTTTTTTTAAAGGAAAGTTAATCAGACAAAGCTATAATACACTCTAGCATAAAGAAAGAGTTTGGGAGATACAGAATCTCCTCCGTGATAGCCAAGGAGCTAGCACAATGCTGCAGAGGATGATTAGGAAGTGTTCTGGCAAACATCGACTCTTAAACACAGACAGCAGCACAGCAGATAGAGCAAGGTCTTGAGTTCTGAACATTGAAATTCCTGTTTCACTTTATTATGAAGCTAAAAAGAATATGTATGTGACAATGTTTTATAAACTGTTAAAGGAAATGGATTATTACCAGCCATTAGCTTTGACTTTTTTTTTTTTTTTTGGTTTTTGGGCCACACCCGTTTGACGATCAGGGGTTACTCCTGGCTATGCGCTCAGAAATCGCTCCTGGCTTGGGGGGACCATATGGGATGCCGGGGGATCGAACCATGGTCCGTCCTACACTAGCACTTGCAAGGCAGACACCTTATCTCTAGTGCCACCTTCCCGGCCCCAGCTTTGACATTTCTAAGCAACTCTTTGGGCTTTGCTTTCCTTACATTTGATAATATATTCATCAAATAATTGTAAGACAACCTGAAATCTTAAAAAGAATGATGGCATATGTGAATATCAAAAGTAAACTTCCATTTACCTGGAATGTTTATTTCACCACTTGCTTATTAAATATCTGTTAAGCTTCAAGATTCAGCAAATGTTATCTTTCCTGTAAAACAATCCCTAATTTACCCAGACAGAATTAACTGCTTTTCCTGGGAGCATACAGTTCAACACAAATCTTATTTTGTCATTATTTCCTTCTGCATTGTATTCTAGACTAGATCATAGCTATTTCCTTCATTATATGTGAGTTTCACAAAGGCAGAGATTATCATGCTAATCTCTGAATCAGCACAGTATCTAGCACAGAGTAATTGCTTAATAAATGTTCCCAGAATTACTCTTCATTTGCTCTATTTTGGTTATATGAGATTTTTTTTAAACCTCAAAATATAAAAACCAAACAAAAATAGTGAAAGAGAATGAACTTAAGACAAACATGTAAGATACATAAAGAATGACTTCATTCTTTGCATTCCTGCTTTGGAATGCCTATTGCTAAGCTCCTTAGTTTTATCAATTACTCTTATTAGTTAGAGGAAATGTTAGGAAGCACACAAAGGCAGACATGTAAAGATCCCACCACACATCATGCAACAGGCATGTTACTTATAACTATTCTCAAGGTTGCCTTTTGCTTCTACTTTAATGGCTAACCTGGTAGGTACCATTAAAGTGAAGACAAAACATTAGCTAAGTTTTATACAGGAAAAATCTTTCTCATTTAGATTGAGTTGGGCATCTCCTGGATGCTTCTGGATGCTTCTCCTCCTCCTTTGAGGAGACAGTGTAAATCAAGGGGAGGTTTGGGTCTTTCATAGTTGACTTATATATATTTATTTATTGGCTGTTTTGTAGAAAATACGTGAATTCTCGCCAGATTAAAAAGAAAATGAGTTATTTCTCTGTAAGAGAAGTACCTGGAAATTATGATGCATTATCTCAGGTAGCTCTCTCCCATCTCTCACTTTGTTAGCTTGAAATATATTCAGCTGGAATATATAAACCAGTTCAATGTACTAACCTTTAAGAACACATCTGATTGGCAAGAAAATAAAGCCTCTATAATTTAATTGATCTATGTCCTAGTAGTGCACCAATGCTCTACTAAAATCCTTGTTTATACTTCTCCCACTAGCTTTCTCTTTATCTAAGCTCAAGGCCTCATCTTTAAGGGTTGTACTTATACCAGTTTCATGAGCTGTATTAGATAGTTTGGGAAGTAGTCAAACATAAATCTTAATTTAGTATGTTTAATCAGAACTTGTTATTCTATTTCCTACATATTGGCCCAACCAGTATCTTTCTTTTGCATATAAATTTCTTTAGGGAAGGACACAGAGAAGAAAGTATCTGTTTTATACCCAGGTATGGGAAAAGTCATTTGCAAAGAGCTAATGTTTCCTGAAGATTGTGATAATAGTAACAACTGTAAATTCTAATTTCCTAAGTAAGATCAAAAGAACTAGCTGAAAATCACATAAGTTCTAGTTAGTTTTTATAGATGATGAGCTAACTTTCTAAGTAAGTTCTACCATTTTCACACATTCCCAGCATCATTTGAAAAGAACTCAAACTCTACATGTCCAAGTACCCAGATTTGCCATACACTATGCCAGTCTCACTTGTTTAATGCACTTTTCTGTTTAACAGTTAAATTTGTGGCTTTTTCATTCTAGTTGCTAATTCTCTTGAGGTGGGATACTATCTTTACATAGTTGTTGTGGAAAAGATGATGACCAGAAGAAATTCACCTTTAAGTGGCAGAAGCGATCCAACACACAAAAGCAATCACTCAAGTCACCTGACGCCTAAAAGGAGACAGTGACTCAATGTATGACCCAGAAAATAGAGCAATTCATCCAAGTGTGAAAGGAATTGGTATTTTCTAATAACCCTTCTAGGGTGACTAGATGCTGATTAGTATATATTTAATTATTTTTCAAAACTGGCTCCTGGGGGAAGGAGGGGTAAAGCAAGAAAGGGAAAAGGTTTTTAGAACCCCCTAATTAGCACAAGTACTTGTGTTCAGAAACTCAATTATTGAGCTGTTCTTTACTTTATCTTGGACGGATGCATTACATTTTAGAATTATTGGTTTTCAGCAGCAACCAGAAAGATAAAATTGCAAAGTTGCACACCAAAAAGAAAAAAAAATAAAAGAAAAAAAAAAAGAAATAAAAAGCATCATGATTTGGAACAAAACCCAAAACAGACAAAAACAAAAGTACAAGAAGCAGCAAAGTCACTGAACCTAACTCAGCATCTTATTGATGACAGGGAGGTTAGTGGGTTATGTATTAAAGTGATCTAGCAGTTACTATTCTAGCCCTGAGAGTTTAAATGTCTTAGGATGCACATCCAGAAGCGGCACAGGTAGAAAAACCATGGTAGCCAAGAGAGAACTACTACTTCCTGGGCCACCCTGCTCCAATCAACATGGACTTCTAGAATTGCTGTTCTATGGTAACTCTCAGTGAGAGAGACAAAGAAATAGAACATTTTTAGAAACCAAGCAAAAAAATGGATGGGAATACAATACCTGGAAAGTTTATCAAGCATGTTGACAAGTTTCATGGCTTCATATTCTTTTTGTTCTTCTGTCATTTCATCTATGGGGTTTGGCATTGGTTCCTCTAAATGACCAGTGATAAGATTAATGCTACAAAAAGAAAAAAAAGTTATGCTGTATGTTTTAAAATTATGCTCTTTCTATACTTTTCTGGTCCAAGTTGTAAGTTATAATAAGAAAGAGTATAATAGCCAAAAAATTGGCAATAGTAGCAATTTTATAGTATAGAACTGCTATAATAATTTAAAAATTAACTTTCCCTACTGATTTTTTTTTCTGGAAAATGGGCAATAGCTATTTCTTTTCCAAGGAAAACTAATTTGCTGTCTTGGTTTTAAAGGCATGGCTGCTTTTTAAAAATATGAAGTAAGATTAGTGCCATCAGGATAAGCACCCTTGGATGCACAGCTTATTAATTATAAAGGGACAAATGACTTCAGAGGAGAAATCTATCTATGATACAGCATAAAACAAATGTCAAAAAATCAGGAAAATGGTAGACTAGAATAATAATCTAAAAACAAAAGCATGCTGATATATATTTGAGAAAATTAGTCTATTAGTGAGAGTAGACAATGAGTACTTAAATAATAAAAGATAAAGCAAAAGAACAGTTTTAATTAGACTTGATCTGACCTAGATTAAAAAAAAAACATACTGAAATCTAATCTTCTGAGAGACAGGTATACCATATTGCTTTCTGGAAACAGATTTAATACAGTACTTAAAATGAATAGGTTCCATAAACTTTGTACATAGTTCTATTATCAAACAAGTAATTCTCTTAGAAAAGAATCACATTTGAAGTTTTTAAGAGGTGGAATAAGAGAATTCTATCAATGGCTACTAAATTTATCATTTAAATATCTTTCTGGAGAAACAGGAGTTTACCGTCTTTTGAAACTGACAAGCACACATGGTTTATTTTTAATCGTCAGATGAAATAGTAATGCAAACAGTAAGCTCTTAAGAGTTTTGGTCTACAAGGCTAATGCATTAAGGGGCAGGCATCTGAATGAGACCATTTAAAAGGTTTAAACAACGTAGAGTATTGTACATTGGAGAGGGAAGTGTTAAACAAAATGGAAAAAAATGAGGGCTACAACAAAGATGAATTATTCAATTAAGTCTTCTGAAGGCTAGTTTGCTAACCCTGCACTATATCTTTATTTGGAAATGTTAACTTTACTAAGCAAGGCATTTCTTTTTTGGAAAAAGTCCTATGTCACTTGGTACTATTATCAATTGCTAAACTTCCCTTTTCTATGTTCCTCAGAAGTTACATGATAAAGATTCTTGTAGATTAATTCAGTGCTAACCAGCCTCAAAATCATTTCCATTCTTGCATAAGACAGATGTCCAGAGCCGGGGTCAAGAACTTTTCCTGACACATGTGCTCCTTGGGCCCATGCACATGGTGCCTGCGCGCGCGCGTGCGCGCACACACACACACACACACACACACACACACACACACACACACACACACAAAACCATTCCCTTTCTGAGATGTACATTTTCCTGCTTTCATGCTGGGTTGTGTACTAGTGCTCTCCACTGTTGGAGAAGCCTGTAATTTTTCTCTTGAGTACATTACTCTCCCCCTTTCTAACCCTCTCCCTCTCCTTCCTCAGAATTTTCAAATAAAACAATTTTTTAAACTAAAAACAAACAAAAGGGGGCCCTGTGGCTTAGCTGGTCAAAGCGCCTGTCTAGTAAACTGAAAACTAACAATGCCCCCTCCCAAGCACCTTTTCCTTCAAAATAATGGAATACCCCCTACTCCATATTTCTTTTTAAAAGTTGAAATCTACAGTCAATATATAAAACAAAGAAAGACTTTTCAGCAGAAAGGATAAAATAACCATAAAATAGCCTGAAAATCTACAGGCTCATCAGTGATTCTTAGCATTGGTTGTACATCACAATCATGTGAGAAACTTAAGAGTATAAATATATATGTACATGCATACACTCATATATATTTATACACATATACTTAAAAATTAATGTTGCCTAAAACTCAACTATGAGGCTTGGACCTTATTTGAGAACACACATATATACACACATATTTAAAAATTAATTTTGCCTAAAACTCAACTATCATAAGTTTATAAAAGTAAAATAATAAAACTGTTCCTAATAAAAATTGATCTTATCCTCATATTTTCCAAGTGACTGATACACAGACACTCACTGCTTCTTATTATCTCTGATTCTTTATTCTAGGTGCTCACAAAAGAGAAAAAGGCCTCTGGTAGCTAACAAAAACAGTAAATGGGATCATTGTATTTTCCAAAAGTCATAACAAGGATCCAGATAAGATTTCTGGGAATTATGAAGCTTTTACAATAAAACCAGATGTCATACTGAAAATATAATTCAATATTAAATTTAAGGTATTTTTGTTTATTTTTGTTTTGGAGTCACACCAGTAGCATTAAGGCTCTGAGTTCAGGAATCACTTCTGGCAGGGTAAAGGGGACCATATGTGGTGCTAAGAATTGAACCCAGGTAGGCTGCATGCAAGGCAAGCACTTGACCAGCTGTACTATCTCTCCAGACCTATATTAACTTTCATTTGCTTAGGGATATAACATGGGATATGTTTCCACTAACTTCTCATCTGCTACTTATTAGAGAAATGACTAGTCTGAAAAATAAGTCAAGGTACTTACCATAGGCAAATACCACTTCCTAAGCAAAGGAAATTAAGGACTGAGAAGTATAAGGGGGAAATAAAAAAGGAAGTATAAGGGAGGGTAAAAATATTAACTATATAGACAGTATGCATTTGTTTCTTGAGAGAGGCGTCTCTCCTTCAGTTCAAAAGTGGGATGATTTAAGTGAGTGAATCCAAAGTGTGTTTTATAATATAATGCCAGCTAGCACAAGCCAATGCGTCTTGAGGTTGGTTATCTGCATCAAGATGTATTGGTAAGCACAGTGTACTTACAGATACCACAGACACAAAAGCAAGATTTGAGTTGCAGGATCAGGCACCTTTGATTCTTTTCTTGTTCTTCTAAGGGCTCAGTGGAAATATCAGTTTTCTATAGATTGACTTCAAGTCCTTTGCAGCTAAATGATTTAATGCCTTACTTGTAAATCAGCTATTAATGCCTGAAAGTCCTTTGGTCACTCTCAAAATTTTTGCATAACAGCAAAAGGCAGAAATTTATTCTTTTTTTTTTTTTTTTTTTTGGTTTTTGGGCCACACCCGTTTGACGCTCAGGGGTTACTCCTGGCTATGTGCTCAGAAATCGCCCCTGGCTTGGAGGGACCATATGGGACGCCGGGGGATCGAACCTCGGTCCTTCCTTGGCTAGCGCTTGCAAGGCAGACACCTTACCTCCAGCGCCACCTACCCGGCCCCAGAAATTTATTCTTATAAAGTAAAAACTTACCATGATTTACCCATGGTAAACCATTTCAATCCCTCACAGTCATTCCAGGGGTCCAGGTTTGTTTATTTATTTTTTCTTTTTGTTTTGTTTCGGTTTGGGGGCTACACTGGTCATACCTGGCTCTGTGTCAGAATTACTCATGGCGGTGCTCAGGGGACCATATGGAATGCTGGGAATCTGATCTGGGGAAACCACGCACTATTTTCTATGGCCTTCATTTTTTTCTTAATAGAACACCTATCTACTCTGCCCACTCAGAAGAAGCAAACCCTACCACAAAAATACAAGAGTTGAGTACCAAAGAATTCTTATTGCAAAAATGTTCATGTACTGGGAAAGGAAGTAGATATGAACATGCTCTCCTCTCCTGCTGCCCTCTACTTCTATTTGGTCTTATGTTTACCCACTAAAGAGGAAAATAAAAACAACTGTCACCACCATAACAATGATATAAAGCTGCTTAAATTGGTTTCAAATATAAACTTTGCCATCTTTATAACCTCAATTACTATAGGCTGAGACTTTAATGTTAACAGCGTGAAACTCTAGGGTAAGTTGTATTTTGCATTAAGACTGAGCTTTAAGATCTTTAAGCTTTTAATGGGTTTTCAGATGCTTAAACATATTAATTGTGGTTGAGATTTTATTAAGCAATTTTGTTTTTATTATGATTTTCCCTAACTTGTCTCTATTCTCATTATCCGTCATTTAAACTCTCCAATTCTACAAAATGTGTATTTTCCAATAATGTGAAAATAAATATTTAAAACTCTTATCTCTGATATTTTCATCAAGTATTTTCTAATAATCTTAGGGCCACTCTAGGGGAATCAACAGTAGTAGCAAGGGTCTGGAGCAGAAAAGATTAAGACATACCAAAACGGGGAGAAAATAAACATATGCATAAAAGCTAGAGTATATTTTAAGACAAACGTGTTGTTAATACATTTGGCTAACATAAGTAGTATTAAATAAAAAAGTAACATAAGTAGTATTAAATGAAAAAAAAGTTACGTGTGGTATATGAAAAGGATGACTTAGATTTTACACATGTGGCTAGTCAAATCCCTACAGGGGCTGGGCAGATAAAATCAATGAAAAGGAGAGACTGTCAAACCAAAAGAGCCAATGACAGATATAATAGGGAACATTCAACTCCATCACAAGTTCACTATGTGCAACACAGGCCTAATATCATCAGAACTTATAATTCATTTCTTTTTCTTTTTGGGTTATACCCGGTGGCGCTCAAGGGTTATTCCTAGCTCTGCACTCAGAAATCGCTCCTGGCAGGCATGGGGACCATATGGGATGCCGGGATTGAACCATCGTCCGTCCTGGATCGAATGCGTGCAGACAAATGCTCTACTGCTATGCTATCTCTCTGGCTCCATAATTCTTTTTTTTTTTTTTAAAAAAAAAAAAAAGAAGTTAGACATTCAGAGTGGAGGAGACAATGCTGGGATTAGGAAGATTACTCCCTGAGCTTCAAGACTAGTTGGCCAAGTATCACTGGGAGCAGGCAGCCTCTGGGGTCCCTCTCCCACCCAAGAAGTTAGTCTGATTTTTCATCTGACATAATTGAATTCTAATGCTCAGCAAATAATTATTAACATATTTTTGGGGGGGCAATGACTGGTGATGCTTGGTGGCTACTTAAAGCTCTATATTCAGGGGACACTTTCACCAGTGCTTGGGAATCCAACTGGAGTCAGCTGCATGCAAAGTGTCTTAATTCCTGTACCATCTCGCAGGCCACAGTAAGTATTTATTTTGAGAAAAACCACATTAAAGAAAAGCACACACAAAAAAACAACCAATGAAACGTGGGGCAAATATGCAGAATCTACTTGTAAACTAAATTAAATCTTTAAGTTAACAGTTTAACTCCTCTAAGAAAGGATTTAAGGAAAAAGCATTTGTGAACAGGCCAGGGAAGGTACTGAGAAAGGAAATACATGCAAATGGAAATCTTCCCAAGAATTTGCCTGCAACAAGAAGAAGAGAGTAGAAGTTTACCATATACTGATTTTCTTGAATTCCACACTCTTATTTCCACTCCACAACTATAAACAACTTGATGAGGACAGGAAACTCAGTAATCTTAAAATTCTTATATCATCTAAACTGCTAAAATTATTAAAACTTTATCTAGTACGGGGGCTGGAGAGTTAGTACAGCAGAAGGATGCTTGCCTTGCACATGGCCGACCTGGGATGGACCCAGGTTCAATTCCTGGCATCCCATATGGTTCCCTATGCATGCCAGAAGTGATTTCTGGGCGCAGAGCCAGAAGTAACCCCTGAGCGCTGCTGAGTGTGACCCTCAAATAAAAAAAAAAAAAAACCCAAAACAAAACAAAAAAACCCCTGAGTCCAGGAACTATTCTGGAAACAGCTCAAAGAAAAAAAACCATGCAAAAAGTACCTGTTCCTTATGGAGCTTATCTCCTAGTGAGCAAAACAGACTTAACAAATATGTTATATGGTATATCAGAAAATGAGAAATGCCAAAGTATGTACAAGGAATTTTGAGGTGAACAGGGCGAGGATAAGAACACTGCAGGATTATTTTGGGGGTGAGTGAGGAGTTGTTTGGGCCACACCTGGTGATGCTCAGGGGTTACTGCTTGTTCTGCACTTCAGAATTATTCTTTGCAGTGCTTGGGGGACCACATTGGCTGCAGGAATTGAACCTGAGCAGGTGTGCAAGGCAAACACCCTCTCTACTACATTATTGCTCCAGCCCCCTTGAATACTGCAGTTTTTAATAAGGGAAGAGTGAAGGCTTTATAAAGATAACACTTAGAAGAGAGTGAACTATCTATGTGTCTAGGAAAGTACGTGTTCGAGCTTGAAGACAAGTCAGTGAAAAAGCTTTATGCAGGAGTAAGACCAACATGGTGACAGAAAAGTGAGAAAGAGTGTAAGGACATCACTGTAATACAGACATCTGTGTAGTGGCACTCTCCATTTACAGTGTATAAGGATTACACTACTAGGTTGAGAACAGATGAAGAGGATAAAAGCAGAAGCAATGGGGCCGGGAAAGTGGCGCTAGAGGTAAGGTGTCTGCCTTGCAAGCGCTAGCGTAGGATGGACCGCGGTTTGATCCCCCATATGGTCCCATATGGTCCCCCCAAGCCAGGGGTGATTTCTGAGCACATAGCCAGGAGTAACCCCTGAGCGTCAAATGGGTGTGGCCCCCCCAAAAAAGTAGAAGCAATAAGTCCATTTAGATGGTTATTAAAATGGTCCTAGAGAGGATGATTTTTTTTTTCTAATTTTGGGCCACACTTGGTGCTTATTCTTGGCGATGTTCAGGGCACCATATGGGCTGTCTGCAAGGTATGTGCCCTACCCACTCTACTATCTCTTTGATCCCTAGAGTGAAATGATTTTAGCTTGTATCATTGTAAAGGCAGCAAAGGATGGATATATTCTGAATATATTCTGAAAGTACAACTACAATCACCTAGAAAAGCTATGTGAATCAGAATGAAATGAATAAAATGTCTGGGCTTTTTTACATCAGCTTTAATAAAAAGTACCTTTTCTCTTGTTTTCTACTGTGGTTGTATCAAGTAAAATAACAAGATGGTCTAAGAATAGAGAAACCCCCAACTATATCCGTCGTTTCCCATGATACCAGGGGGCATTATCCCCACTGTAGGAAATACTATCACTCTGGATTTACAAGCACAATATTTATAAGGAGCCATACAGTAACCGGCATACTGTGGCGTTTATTACAAGTTAAATTTAGAGGTGAGCTATTTTGAAGAGACATCAGTTGATGATGTCTCACGTAAAATGTCTCAAGTAATTTGAGAATTATCATTTACAAGTAGCACACTGATTCTATATTAAAGTAGGATAAATTATGAAACAACATTTTGAATCCAGTTTTTACATTTTGTTAGCAAAGAATAGGAAGAAATGGACATTATTAAAGTAATATGATTTGTGGCCACACCTGTTATGCGTGGGGTTTCCTCCTGGCTCTGTGTTCAGAAAGATCAGTCCTGGCAGAGTAGGGGTACCATAAGTAGTGCCGAGGACTGAATTAGGGTTGGACTCATGCAAGGCAAGCACATTATATGTGGTCCCTACGTTAATATGATTAAAATATTTTTTCAAATATCTAGTAAGTTTATCATGTATCAGTCATGT
Organism: Suncus etruscus; assembly: GCF_024139225.1. Classification (NCBI taxonomy): domain Eukaryota; kingdom Metazoa; phylum Chordata; class Mammalia; order Eulipotyphla; family Soricidae; genus Suncus; species Suncus etruscus. The sequence continues at coordinate 40,637,632 of NC_064858.1, forward strand.
AAAAATATACACTAGATACAACTATACATGTTTAAACAAGTTACAGCTAGGGGAAAAAAAAAACAGCCTCCAAAATGTCTCCTCTTTTTATATTCAGTGCAAGGGATCAAATCCTGGGCCTCACCCATGGAAGGTGGTTGGTGCTCAACATTAAGCTACATTACTGGTCACCTTTTTTTTTTTTTTTTTTTTTGTCTTTTTTTTGGGACACACCTGGTGGTGCTCAGAAATTATTCCTGGTTCTGTATCCAAAGATCACTCTTGGCAGTGCTCAGGGAACTATATGGGGTTTCAGGGATTGAACCTGGGTCAGTCGAATACAAGGCAAGTGCCTTACCCACTGTACTATCCTATCCCTTTGGGCTTGCCAGATGCCTTTCTTACAGTGCTCTTTAAATACTTCTTATGTTGAGTTGCTGGATTAAGGAGCAATTTCTGAGCGCATAGCCAGGAGTAACCCTCAAATGTCACTGGGTTTGGCCCAAAGCCAAAAACAAACAAACAAATAAATAAAAGGAATTAGAAATTTAGGGGAAGAAGAAACAGTACAACAGGCAGGGTATCTATCTGCCTTGCATATAGACCCAGGTTCAATCCCAGATACTTCATATTGTCCTCTTAGCCTTACCTAGAGTGATCCCTGAGTGTAAAGCCAGGAGTAAAACCTTGAGCACAGATGAGTACGGCCCGAACTTCCTCCTCCTCTACCCCAAATTACTGTATATACTTTAAAAATATTCTATCCTTGATAAAGAGAACTAAAGGTTGTGAATCTATAGTAAATAATCTGGTACAAACTCAGCACTATAATTTAGCCAACACACCTGGCTTGTTCCTTACATTTACCCAAATCGCAATGATGCAAAATTGAGAAAACTCAATTTTGAAATGCAAAACTAGCATGTATGCAAATATCACAAAGGTTGGTTAACTCCAAAGGCTGGAAGCAGTATACATGGAAAGCATGGCAATGCCTTTTCTTTCAATGCTGGTCTTTTTTGTTTTGTTTTGAGACCAAGCCTGTTGATGCTCAGGGGTTATCCCTAGCTATGCGCTCAGAAATCACTCCTGGCTTTGGGGGACCATATGGGATGCCTGGGGATCGAACCGTGGTCCGTCCTAGGCTAGCATGTGCAAGGCAGACGCCTTCCCTTGAGCGCCACCACTCCGGTCCCTCAATGCTGAATTTAGACTGTGCTTTCATGCCTGTTATGATGAACTTGAAGATCTTAGAAATGGTACTTAACTCCAATAATATGAAATATACAAAAAAAAAAAAAAAAGAAATATATACCATAACTGTCCAAGCTAGGCAAAGAAGAAAATCTAAAAGACCTCACTTTTGGTTCATTTTCTTCAGTAATTAAAAATATTTTTAAAAATAACAATGAAACCCAACTTACAGCAAATAACAAAATCTTGACAAAAGTTCTAAGAGAAATATAAGCAAAAAGACAAAAACCCTGAATTTATTCAGTATAACAATTTCTAAAATTTCTAGATATGATTATGAACTAGCATATACCTAATGAGTCATTGAAAGAGACTTCTTTGGATCCCTAGTTCCTTTATACCCAGCCTGGAAAAAAAAAAAAAAAAGATCACTGGTCTAAAATAGCTAAAGCTAATAGCTAAGATCACTGGTCTAAAAAAAGATCACTGGTCTAGATACATGTATTATGATGTCTGGAACGATGTCTAAATCATATCAGTAGATATGGTATACCATAATTCTAGTCAGAGACCTGTAGGTTCAGTGGGGCACATAATGCTAAGGAAGAAATGGAAGGTGAAGTTCAGTGGTAAAGCATTTCTTTCTCTCTTGAGGCCCTGAGTTTGGAAAAAAAAAAAAAAAAGGTATGAAAGAATTTAGAAAACTGGTTTCTTATCAATATAGAACTAAACTTTATCTAAAAAAATTCTTTTTAACAGATTTTGGGGCCAGAAAAGAGTGTACAGTGGGTAGAGCATTTGCTTTGCATGTTGGCTACCCAGGTTTTTATAACCCTATATGGTCCTCCAACTCTGAGATGTGATCTCTGAGCCCAGAGTGCATCCTACTGGGTGTGCCCTAAAAACAAATAAACAAGCAACAACAAAGTTTAACAAATCTTAGATATATACCAAAGCTGTGCTGCATCTAACTGGAATCTTCAAGGTATTTTATATAAGTGTGCTTATAAAAAATTTATTTTTACATGAAAAGAATTTTCTGTGATATTATATTACCTGTCTCCCATAGTTAATAGAAGCTGCACATAATTTTTTGTTTCGATTAGACTAAAGGATTATAAATTACTTCGGTGCATTAAACAGAATTTCCTTAAGTTTTTGACAATGGGACTAGAACAAATGGATGAAGGGTATGTTCTTTGCTTTTGCAATACAGCAAATGCTGTGAATACATGCATTTTAAGAAAAAGATAGTAAGATTGGGAATAGGTAATAAGAAGTGAGGGTAATAAGCAGTCCTTTCAAATGCTGATTTTATAAACTGGACTAGATTAGTAAGTTTTCAGAATAATCTTTTAGAGAAAAAGTTGAGTTCGGAGGGCTATTTCCCAGAGCACAGAGGTCCTGCTTGAAAAGTTTGTTCACTAACACTTTCACATGAATAAGTATGTTACATTACAAACACCTATCCATATGGCTTTCTTGAAAGAGAAAACTATGCGAGCAAAGTATGAATGAAAAATCTTTCTGATGGGGAAGATGTGCTACATAAGCAACCCATATTTGTACTTGCCATGGGCACATTTTGAAAAAAAAAATCAAAAACAAGATTTCACAATGGTGACCATCTCTGTCTATATAAACTCTACTTTATAGTCAAGGTCCAAAAGCTACTGAAGATTCCAATGAAGGGATTTTAAGTATAGAATCTGACAAGCCAAGACTTAACAATGCTGTACATAAGGCCTCTGATTTAAAAAAAAAAAAAAAAAAAGGTGCTCTCTTGAAATATGACATCACTTCCACAATAGAACATATTTCTACTTCCCTTAGTGGAAGAAACTCATGTTCCTGTATCTTTTCAAAGCACTTTCTTGTTATGTAACATTCTGGGATTACCAGTGTTATTACCATTATCATTGAAGAGGTCTCTTACTAAAAATAATTGTATACATTGAGATACAATGATGCCAACTATCTTTGAGTACTCATGAATTGTCTCTCTTCAGTTAGTTTTGTTCATGTACCATGGGACAAAATGAATGTAGCTTCTATTTTTATTTAAAAATAAGATTTTGCTAGCGGTACTTTTTATGTTTCAAATGGGGAGATATAAATGATTAAACTGATAAAATATTAAACTGATATGGGAGAAGTTAAAAGAAAATAAAAACCAAAAGCTAGCTAGATTAATTTAGAATGATGACTTATAAATTAGGGGAAGAACTGTACTCTATCTTTGCTTCAAATACTCAATAGTGGTGCCGATTTCATAACATTGAAATGATGGTCTTTCTTAGTGCAGTTGTAGGGTCTCAAACATGAAAGGCAAGCTTTCTACGATCAACCCACATCTCTGGCCCCAATGGTGGTAGCCTTAAGAACTGTTACTTAGTTGCTGCTATCTTTACCCTCCAAAAAAACCTTTGTTCTAATAACAATAAGATTCTATTGAGGCTGATAAGCACTGGGCATGCCAAAAAAGAAATATTAACTATTCAGGACTAAATTTGCCTGTTATGTAGGTTATCTAAGTCCTATCTAATTCAAGAAGAATCTTCTTATACCTCTCCGTAAACCCCAAACTTGATTATATCATAATATAGATGTAAGAGGAGAAATTAAGTTTGTAGATAATAATTTCGTACCCTTGTTTAACTATTGCATGTTTCACAGCAAGTTCTCGATCAATATTTGTTTCAACCAGGGGCCCCCAGGATATTCCAAAGGGGTCACAGGTGAAAACTGTAAATGTGGGGCCACAGTATGAAAGTAGGGGGCAACAGGTAGGACAGGGGCCATAGAACATAAACAAGGTCGGAAAGGGGCCATGACGGGAAAATGGTTAAGAAACACTGCTTTAGAAGACTATCAGTAGGAAACATAGTATGTCAACACTACTAATAATGCCAAGGGAAGAGAGGATCATTTTACTATTGAGTCAAAGTAACTAGAAAATGAGCTTAATGAAAGGAAACTAAGAAATTTACCTGAGATAGGGCTCAGAGGAGGTGAAAAAGATGAGAAAGCATAGAAGGAAAGAAAAATGCTTTGACTTAAGCGAATAAAATGCCTTGGATGTGTAAGCACTCATTTCAGGAAGACTTTAAGAAAAGTCTCCAGTTTGCCTTTTCAGTGTACTGATACACCTGTTAAAAAGATCATCACCTAAAATATTGTGGAATGATTTTAATTTACCTGTTTGTATCTCGAGGGGATCCTCCCCAGGAATTCTGGGAATGACTAGGGCTCCACCTGCTGGTGTTTATGAGGCTGTGTGGTATTGGGGAATTGAACTTGGGGCCATATATGTATCAAACTTGCATTCTAGTCACATGAACTATCTCCTGGCCCCTGCTGCTTAATTTTATTGTCTCAAAGAGACTGTATAACAGAGGGAAGATCAGAATGTATGGAACCTATATTTAGACTACTGAGAAAAATAGAAGCATCAAATAATCAAGTTAAATACTTGGTCATATTTTGTAAAATAGTAACCTAAATGAAAGCAAAAAGAAACAACAATAATTTTAAAGATTAAGACAGTGGATACTTAAATTTCATTTCTCATAAGAACTGGAAAGATGATGAGCATGTAGCCGAATATTTCTAGTAATATTCTTCCTCAAAGTCACTCTCTAATACAGTAACTATGAACCAACCTCTAAAAACACTATTAGAAAGCTTCCAAATGCACAAAAGGAAAGAAACTCTTGGAAAATGAAGAACAAAGGAAGAGAAAGGCAAATAACCAACTCAAAGGCACAGGCATAGTTAGGTGAAAAGAAACTTGATACTATACTTTGGTTTTGCATTTTTGTATTCTTCAGTGTCTGTGTCCTCGTCCTCTGAGTACCAATTATCTCCTCTTCCTCCAGCCAAGAGGCCCCTGGCCGCCAACAGTCCTGCAGCATTCCCATAGCCAGTATATTTCAGCAGACTATCCACTGCAAAAACAGAATAGGTTTTTAGACAGGAATCTTTGAGTGCTCACTATCATCACTGACCACCAACAAAGGGAGGTTGGAAATATATGCTGTAAGTGACTATATTGAGCTACCTACAAGTTTTCCTACATTTTCAAAAGACAAAAATGGTTTTCTTCTTTCAAAAACCCTTTCAATTACAATTCTGAGTTATTCTAAACAAATTGTGTGGTAGGTATTGGGCCTGTGAACTTTGGGTAGGTAAAAATTTATTCCTTTATCTAGTTTTAAAGAACGATGCCTAAAAATTAAAATTAAAAAAAGAATTGGAGAGCTGGAGAGATAGCATGGAGGTAAGGTGTTTGCCCTGCATGCAGCAGGGCGGTGGTTCAAATCCTGGCATCCCATATGGTTCCCCCGAGTCTGCCAGGAGCGATTTCTGAGCGTAGAGCCAGGAATAACCCAAGTGCTGCTGGGTGTGACCCAAAAACCAAAAAAAAAAGAATTGGAGGGAAAGAGTGTAAGAAATGATTATAAGAGACTAAGTTACCACTATCCTGGGGGGTGGGGTGGGAGAGTATGTCCAAATTCATGTAAATACATGAAATCTATGGAGAAGGTAGGCCCAAGTTAGCCTGACTGGATTTTAGTAATGGTTCTACCATGGTTGTCTTTGGATACATTATTTTTTAGTCTTAAAGTCTAATTTGCTAATCTGGAGAATTGTAGCAACCTCACAGATTAATGCAAAAAGGGATTAGAAAAATATCTAAAAAAGAAAAAAAAATCTGGTATTTATTCTTTCCCCCTGCCAGTATCAGGTAAAATGATGATTTCAGAACTGTTTTAGTTATTTTGTTGTTGTTTTGAGGCTATACCTGGTGGTATGCAGAATTTACTCATGGCTCTGTGCTCAGAGATCACTTGTGGTGGAGTTCAGGGGACCACATGGGGTTTTGGGGATCAAAACTGGGTCAGCCATGTGCAAGACAATGCTCTACCTCTTACCCCATCTCTCAGGCTCCTGTTTCAGTTTATTTTAATCACAATATGTCCAATGATGTGCATGCCCTATGTAACTGTTACCTTGCCATCAGTGTAAGATTTAATGTAAATAAAGGTAGAACTTTTGCAGAGGACCAACTGGGAAATAGCACTTTCAATTAGGTAACCATTTTCCCTGGTACAATTTCAATCAAAAACTGAAAACAGGCAAATTTTACTTAAAACTTTTTTTTTTGGGGGGGGGCACATCTGATGGCGCTCAGGGGTTACTCCTGGCTCTGTATTCAGAAACCTGTACTCAGAAATCCCCTGGCAGGCTCAGGGGACAATATGGATGCCGGGAATCAAACCTAGGTCTGTCTTGGGTTGGCCGTGTGCAAGGCAAACATCCTACCACTGTGCAATCTCTTCAGCCCCAGTTAAGAAGTTTTTTTCAAATACCATTTTAAAGACAACTGTAGGTAGCTACCATAATTTATATCACTTGCCTCAAAAAGATAAAATTTGAAAAAGATTCAGGGTAGGACAATGAAAATGACTTTATAGACTTGATAAAGGCAGTGGATAAGAAAAGGAGATACTTATGATTGGAGTTGAAATCATGAAGGGCATGGATAGGATGAACATTTCAGGAGAAGCTGGCTAATAAATTTTCCAATACTTGTACTAAGGACATTTCTAAACACAAAAATAGGTAGTTTGAGAACAAATAGAAGACTTGTTTTCAAGGAATATAGCAAACTGGTAAATTTTATGCAAAAGAAAGCATAGACTAATATAAGCTTAAAATGTAGACATCAGTGCTGTACTTCGTATTAAACCATATCTAAGTGTGAAGCACCAGTGTTATACACCAGCATCAAAATGTTAGATAAAGGCCAGAGTGATAGCACAGCTGGTAGGACATTTACCTCGCAATCAAACGACCTAGGTTCAATCCCTGACAACCCAGATGGTTGGTCCCCTGAGCCCGTCAAGAGTGACTTCTAAGTGCAGAGGCAGAGTCAGGAGCAACACCTGAGTGCCACTGGGTGTGGCCCCCAAACAAGAAACAAAACAAAAAAACCCTCAAAAAACATGTTAAGTAAAGTTTAGATTAGTTACCTCAAATCATTTTCTTCCTAAAAGTTTTTGGTAAGGCAACACTGATCTCTCTGGGGAGATAATTCTCAGTGAGGGCTGGATAAAATCACATTAGAAATTGAGAAAGCAAAGTGATACAATTTGAAAATCCTAAGAATAGATCTGATATGCTCCCTCTTGCCATCATTACCCTCTCCAGATGAGAGTAGATTAGATAAATTACTATTTTTGTTTTTAAAAGGGTATTTTCCCAGTTGTGCTCAAAGGCTCAGGGTCACCCCTGGCAATACTCAGTGGCCACCAGGAGAGTATTTATGGTGCCAGGGACTGAATCCAGGACCAGGGATATGCTAGGCCTCTGTTATACTATTTTGAGTTATCTACCTGGCCCTAAATTACTGAATTATTTTTGTTTTATTTACTTTTTTTTTGAGTGAGTCACACTTAGCAATGTTTGGGAGATCAATTGGATGGGGTGCTAGGGATCATATCTAAGTCTTTGGAATGCAAAACATGCATTCTAATTATTTGAACTATCTCCCAGGTCTAAATTACTGAATTATTTTGAGAGGAGGCACCTGGCAGTGCCTGGGTGATACTCTTGGTGCTATAATTGTGGGCCATTCTTAACGGTACTTAGGGGACTATACAGTACCAGGAATAAAACGGGTCAATCATATGCAAGGCAAATGCCTTCTATTCTCTCCAGCCCCCAAATCACATGATTTTTTTTAGTTTTTTTGTTTTGTTTTGGGGTCACACCCGTAAGCACTCAGGGCTTACTCCTGGCTCTGTGCTCAGAAATCACTCCTGGCAGGCTTAGGGCACCATATGGGATGCCGGGATTCAAACCATCATCTGTCCTGGATTGGCTGCGTGCAAGGCAAACGCCCTACCACTGTGCTATCTCTTGGGCCCAAATCACAATTTTAAACAATTTATTAGGGTTAGTGAATACTCAGTGTATATAAATCTCCTTAATATTCATCGAGGTCATATATGAATGTAAGAAATGTTCAGGCACATAAGTCATTGAGGGTGATGGATCACACAGACCCACATGACACTGATGATCTCAGTGTTTTCCTTAAGATTCCTTTTTTAAAACCAATGAGGATATTAAATGAAATTATGAAAACCTAAATATAAAATTTAAGTAAATACACAAACAAAATAATGAAAACATAAAATGTAAAATAACTACCTTTAATAGCTAAAGATTAAAGTAGTTTAAGAATGTCTTTTTCTTTGGGCCGGAGAGATAGCATGTAGGTAAGGCCTTGCATGCAGAAGGACGGTAGTTCAAATCCCGGCATCCCATTTGGTTCCCCGAGCCGTTTAAGAGCGATTTCTGAGCATAGAGCCAGGAGGAACCCCTGAGCGCTGCTGGGTGTAACCCAAAAACCAAAAAGAAAAAAGAAAAAAGAAAAAGAGTGTCTTTTTCTGGGGCCAGAACAGTGGTGCGAGTGGTAGGGCATCTGCCTTGCATGCGCTAATCTAGGACGAACTGCAGTTCGATCCCCTGGTGTCCCATATGGTCCCCAAGCCAGCAGTGATTTCTGAGTGCATAGCCAGGAGTAACCACTGAGTGTTATTGGGTGTGGCCCAAAAAAGCCCCCCCCCCCCGACAAAAGTCATTTTCAAAAAACTTTTATCGAATCACTATAACCATAAATGACAAGTGCTTTTATAAAGTTAATCATAATTAAGTTTCAGAAATATACTATTACAAAACTAATCCCTTCCATCCACCAATGTCCCAATTTCCCTCCTGCCCCTTAGCTTGCCTCTATGGCAGTGTTTTCTTTCTTTTTCCTCCACCCCAGACCTTTTAGGCACTGTGATTTACCCTATTGTTACTGATAGATTATTATATATGTCAGTTTACCTCCTTTCAGCTAGAAGTCCTGGTCCAGAGTGACAACTTCCCAGCCCTCATCTCTCTTGTCTCTGAGATACTGTTAAAAATATCTTTCATTTTTCTTAAAACCCATAGATTAGTGAGACTATTCTGTGTCTATCTCTCTCCCTCTGACTTATTTCATTCAGCATAATAGATTCCATATACATCCACATATAGGAAAATTTCATGACTTTATCTCTTCATTGTGTATATGTTACCACAGTTTTTTTTAGCCATTTATCTGTTGAAGGGCATCTTGGTTGTTTCCAGAGTCTGGCTAATGTAAATAGTGCTGCAATAAATATAGTTGTGAGTAAGGGATTTTTGAGTTGTATTTTTGTGTTCCTAGGGCATATCCATAGGAGTGGGATAGCTGGATCATATGGGAGTTCAATTTCCAGTTTTTTTGAGGAATCTCCATACTGTTTTCTATAAAGGCTGGACTAGACAGCATTCCCACCAGTAGTGAATTCCCACCAGTAGTGAATTCTTTCTCTCCACATCCCTGCCAGCACCGATTGTTCTTGGTCTTTGTGATGTGTGCCAGTCTCTGTGGTTTGATTTGCATCTCCATGATGATTAGTGATGTAGAGCATTTTTTCATGTGCCTTTTGGCCATTTGTATTTCTTCTTTGACAAAGTGTCTGTTCATTTCTTCTCCCCATTTTTTGATGGGGTTAGATTTTTTTTCTTGTTAAGTTCTGTCAGTACCTCATATATTTTAGATATTATCCCTTTATCTGATGGATACGGGGTGAAAGCTTCTCCCGTTCTGTGGGTGGGAGGATTTTGTATCCTGGGGACTTGTGGGGAGCCTAGCTGATGAAACCTGGGACATAGGACACCTCAGTAATTCCTAATCTGGTCACCCACGTGACCAAAAGGCCCATGCCTTGAGAACAAAGGAAATAGACAAAAATAAAGTAATTCAGAGCAGCCCAATATATCCAGCCAGAAAGAAAAATATAGAGTTTGCCTTTGTGTTAGCAAACATTATTAAGAACTCTGTTTGAATCTTATGCCTTTTAGTAAAACGTGCTCAGGTCTACCTCTGCCCCTCCCTACTACCTGCCCCAGTTTATGCTAATGAATGCTTGTAACTGTGATTGGTGTAAAATTTGTAACACCCCTGACGTGTTTCAGCCCTTAAAAGCTGATCCCCCAACAATAAACTTCCCTTTTTGAACAGCATGCGTTGTCTTGAAGGCTTCTTTTACTAATCTCTCTAGTTCTTCTTTACAGGTCGGTTCTGCTCGAGTGAACCCATTAATAACTGGCAACTTTCATTTCCACACCCCCGCGGGTCGGGGGACTCCCGTGAAAGTTGCAGGGACTATTTCCTTTGGGGTACAGAAGCTTCTCAGCATAATATAGTCCCATCTTTTTATCTCTGCTTCCATTTGTTTGGAGAGTGATGTTTCCTCCTTGAAGATTAGTCATGGAGTGTTTTACCTACATGTTGTTCTATATACCTAATAATTTTAGGTCTGATATCGAGGTCTTTAATTCATTTGGATTTTACCTTCATACATGATGTTAGCTGGGGGTCTGAGTTCGCTTTTTTACAAGTGTCTAGCCAGTTGTGCCAACACCATCTGTTGAAGAGGCTTTCCCTGCTCCATTTAGGATTTCTTGCTCCTTTATAAAAAATTAGGTGATTGAATTGTCTGGGGAACATTCTCTGAGAACTCAAGCCTATTCTACTGTGGGTTGAATCCAGGGTCTCATGTACACAGGTAAAACTCTACCACTGAGTAATATTCCTGGTGTTCTTTCTTTTTCCCAAAGATACCTTTTAGTCTATTTTTTTTCTTGGGGGTGGGTGGGTGCTGGTGGTGCTTAGGCGGTGCTCCTGGTGGTGCTCAGGGAATCAACAAGGTTCTGGAGATTGAACCCTGGTCGGCCATATACCAGGCAAGTATGCTATCTGCTTTACTATCTCTCCAACTCTCTTTTAGTCTTAGTACATTATACTTTATTTGATATTGGGAAATAGTAAAAATAAACATGGAAGTTAAGATAGGCTGCTAAGCAAAGAATATATTTTTAGATATTCTAAAAAATTCCCACAAATATCTGTTCTTTGTCATAGTAATCATGCAATTATGTCAAATTGCTGCATAAATAAAACAAATTGACATTCAATCAGGAAGTGGCAAGAAATATTTCACCACTGTTTTCTCAAGATGTTAGAGGACAATACGGACTGAGGCCATAACCCCTGTAGCACACTGAGAGAGTTGCGCAGGTCATCACAGCATTTCTGCTTCCACATGTGTGGGCTTTATTACTCCTACAATGAAAACTGAGGTTCTGATCTCTTCTCAAAAAGAAAAAGATAGCAGAGCCAGATTCTGCCTACAGGTGATTGCTCCTCCTTGGACACAAAAAGGATTTTTATAGTTCTAATCCTTTCCCCTCCACACTGAAGCTCGAAATGGGCTAAGTAAAGGAGTTCTTTAATTTCTAGCACCAGCTTTTTTCTCCAGGAAACTCTTCTCTTACTGCTCTGAATAGCAAGTATTTCATACACCTTGAACTAGTTTCTTCTGTACATACCAAGGCAGTTTCCATTTTTATGTTCACTATTTTGAAAAAACTCTGACCTTCACCATATCACCCAATTATTTCCTTTACATAGAGAAATATATAAGCTAGTGTATTAACAAGCCAATTCATAGAAAGCACAAATACCTGTTCTTTCATTAACATGTGTGAGGCATCAGGCCCAGAGATATAACGCACTTATTTTGTATATGGAGGCCTTGTGTATGATGCCTGGTACCACCAACAAAATCAAACCACTCCTCTCGCTAAGGTATTTGTTAAATACTGGGGTCCAAAGATGAAGACAATGATCTCAGTCTGACCTAAAGAAATAAACTCAATGTCTATAGTGCAAATATTTAATTAAACAGTTACAACATAACTAATGTCAACGTATTAAAACTAGAGATAAAAAAAGGTGCAAGGCAAATAATGACTACCAGGGATAATCAGAGAACTGCATAAAGTTTTGATTTTCAAAAATAAGCTCATGGATGTCAACACAGGTAAAGCATATCATACTGAATTTGCTATGTCACAGAGATATGCCAAAAAAAAAAAAAAAAACACCAAAACATCAGGGCTATATAACTCACAAGATAAAGTATAAAGCCAGAGTAATATTATAAGGGGTACGACTTTGCCTTGCACATGTATGACCCGGGCTTGATTCCTGGTATTTCTTAAGGCTCCTGAGCCTGCTAGGAGTGATTCCTGAGTGCAGAGCCAAGAGTAACCCCTGAGCAGCACTGAATGTGGTCCAAAACCAGAAAACAAACAACTATAACGAAAGAGTAAGGTGTATTATGGTTTAACAGAAAGTGTTACAAGGGGGTTATTTAGAATATACTATGCTGAAAGTTTTACAAAGGGAACATATGTTGCTTTTGTTTATGGGACAAAGGTGGTGGTGAATGGCATACTTTTAGCTCTGTGCCTAGTGATCACTCTTGGAGGGGCTTGACAGACCATATGGGGTGTGAAGGATCAAAGCTGGGTTGGTCGTGTGAAAGGCAAATGCTCTACTCACTGTACTATTACTCTAATTCCTATGTTAAGATATTCTTTCTTTTAGCTATGTTAAAGATAGATTAAATAGATCAGTCTATGCCAAAAAAATAGACTTGATCAGATGAAGGGCAGTGTATATTCTATAACTAGAACTCAATCATAAATATTATTATTATATTATGTTATGTTATATTATATTTGTACTTAAAATATTACATTATATATTAAAATATGATATTATAATCGTTCTTAAAAAGTTAAAAAGGTCCCTTGAACCTGCCAAGAGCAATTTCTGAGTGCAGAGCCAGGAATGACCAAAGTGCTGCTGGGTATGGCTCAAAAACCAAAAATAAAAAGTATTAAAAGAAAAACACATATAGGGAAAGGTCTGATTTACAAATTATTATTCTAGTTTCTATAATTATGTAAGTCTATTTTAAGGTCCCTCCATAGAATGTACCAAATGAGCACAGCAGGTAAAGAACGTGTTTTCCTATGGCTCAATAAAACAAGTTGGAAACATGAGAACAAATTTACCTATGGGTCATTACTAAGGAAAATACAGTTTAACTTGGCATTTAATTGGACATTTAAGACAAATTGATGGCTCTTCCCATTAAAAATTGCCCTTCAGGGGTTGGAGCAGTGGTGCAGTGGTAGGGTGTTTGCCTTGCACGTGGCTGACCTAGGCCAGACCTTGGTTTGATCCCCGGCATCCTATATGGTCCCCCAAGCCAGGAGAGATTTGAGAGATTTCTGAGTGCAGAGATAGGAGTAACCCCTGAGCACCACTGGGTGTGGCCCAAAAACTAAAATAAATTGCCCTTTACACCTTACTTCATTTTAATTTAGTATTTGTGGGAATTTTTTGTTTGTTTTGGATTTTTAGTTTTAAGGCCAAACCCAGTTGGTGGTCAGGGATTATTCATGGCTCTATTCTCTGATATGACTCCTGGGGTAGGCTCGGGGGACCATATGGGATGCTGGGGATCAAACAGGGTCAGTTGCTGCAAGGCAAATGACCTCCCAGCTATACTATTGCTCTGGACCCTAATTTTTATGTTTTTACCTTTGTGATTCCTGTATCTCTGAAGTTATATAACTTTTAAGTCTTGATCATAGAATCTTACTTTCAATTTTCACCTTTTTGTTTTTGGGCCACACTCAGTGGCACTCAGGGGTTACTCCCGGCTCTGCATTCAGAAATCGCTCTCGGCAGGCTTGGGGATCGTATGGGATGCCTGGAACCGAACACGGGTCTGTCCCGGGTCAGCAGCATGCTAGGCAAATGCTCTGCCGCTTTGGTCTCTCCAGACCCAATTTTTGCTTTGAATGTTATGTACATTCAAGTAGTCTGAATACTACAAATTCAAATACTACAATATTCAAATAAACTGAATACTACAAAGCAGTAGTAATTAAACAGCATGACATTGGAATAAATACAGACCCTCAGGTAAGTGAACAGTTAATCTTATATGAAGAAATAAAAATTATGAAAATGGAACAAGGAAAGCCTCTACATGGAAGAAAACTGGAAAACTGGTCAGCTACATGCAAAAAAATAAATTAGAACTCAGACTTCTTTCTAATCCATGTGCAAAAGTCAAGTACAAATGAATTAAAGATCTAAATATTAGACCTGAATCCATAAGATACAAAGAGGAAAATGTAGGAAGACTCTCCATGAAGCATCTTCAAGGATGAAACACTACTGACCAAGTAAGTGGAAATGAAGAGAAACAAATGGGACTACATTAAAATAAGAAGCTTCTGCACTTCAAGGGAAATGATCCGAATACTAAGACTGTCCACAAAATGGGAGAGATTTACCTAATGCCCATCTGACAAGGAGTTAATATTAAAAATATATAAGGCACTGGTAGAACTTAACAAGAAAGAAATCCATCCAAATATGGAGAGGAGAGATGAACAAAAATGGCAAAAGGGACAGGAAACAAATGTTCCATATCATTAACCACTAGGGAAATGCAAAGAAAGTGAAAATATCATCTTATACCACTGAGACAAGAACAACCAGTGCTAGAGGAGACATAGGGTGAAAGAGACTCTCATTCACTGCTGATGGGAATATAGACTGATTCAGCTTTTTGAAAAAAGAAAATATGAACATTTCTCAAAAAAAACTAGAAATTGAGTTTTCATTTAACCCAGCAAGGCCACTCCTGGGGATATACCATAAAGATCCCAAAAAAACACAGTGCAGAATAAGAACGTGCACTCCGATGTTCATTAAGACACTATTCACAATAGCCAGAATCTAGAAATAATCCCAGAGCCCCAAAACAGGTGACTGTAAAGAAGCTATGATTGCATATAAAGAAGCTGTGGCACGTGTACATAATGGAATACTATGCAGCTGTTAGAAAAAATAAAGTAATAAAATTTATTCATACATGAATAGGCATGGAGAATATCATGTTGAATGAGTCAGAGCAATATAGAATGATTGCACTCAGAGGTAGTATATATATTATATAAAGATAAGCGTAATATGAAGTAATGAGCATGCCAGAAGGTGTGTTTCTTTTCCAGAGATATCTGAGGTTGAGGCAGATCATTGATGGAGACATCCAATTCAACAATTCTCATGCAGTTGTTGTGGTTTCCTGTGCTAGGGCAGAGGGTAATGATCCCTCCTGTAACTTAGGAATTCTTTGTGGCAGAAAATAAGTTGCTGTCCCTTCCTGAAATCCTTAAGAGATCCCTGTTAGAGTCATCACTGGGAATTTTGGTCAAAAAGGTCTGTTGGGAGAAGTAAAACTAAAGAGCAACCTGAAAATGAGAGAAACACCCTGCTCTTAATTTGTTTCTCCCATCACTGGCTATTGCTAGTAAGGATGCAAAAAGTATGAGCACAGACTCAACAACACTTGAAAACATGAGATCTAAGATGTAACCACAGAAATGTGTAACATCTTCAAGGTGACAAGCGGGGGGGGGGGTGTATGAATGAGTATGGGAACATTGGTGGTGGGATTCATGTTGAAATAATATATGCCTAAAACTTAATTATCAAAATGTTTGTAAATCATAGTCTTTTAAATAAAAAATTATTAAAAAAAATGTGTCCACTGACTTCAGTGATTATGAAAGAAGTATTGGGAGGAAACAGTGAGAAATAACTGTCATTAGTTTTTTCAGATTATTACTCTAAAAATACTTGTTATTAAAATAATATTAAGGTGGCCACAGCAAGAACACAGCATGTAGAACATCTGTCCTGCATGTGTCTGACATGAGTTTGATCTTGCATCCCATATCCCCTGAGCCTGCCAAGAGTTATTACTGAGCTCTGAGCCAAAAGTAATCCCTAAGTGGTATTGCAGGGTTGAAATGGAAGCTCAACTTACCAGTTGCTTGAGAAATATGTTTTTCCAAAAGAGCTACATTCCCACCAGCAGTGAATAAGTCTTGCAACATCTTTGTCAGCATTAGTTGGCCTTGTTTTTAGGATGTGTCAGTCTCTGTGATGTGAGATGCTATCTCACTATTGCTTTGATTTGCATTTTTATTGCAATTAATGATGTGGAACATTTTTCCATGTGCCTTTGGCCATCTGTATTTCTTCTTTGAATAAATTTCTGTTCATCTCTTCTCTCCATTTTTTGACAGGGTTGGATGGTTTTTTTCTTGTTAAGCTCTATAAGTATTGTATGTATCTTAGATATTAACTTCTTAATCAAATGGGTATTCTGTGAATAATTTCTCCCATTCTGTGGGTGTTCTTTGTATCCTGGTCATCATTTCCTTTGAGGTGCATAAAGTTGGGAGAGGTCATACCTGGAAATGTTCAGAGGATATACCTGGCAGTCCTTGGAGGACCACATGGCATGCTGGAGATCAAATCTGGGTTGCCACGTGTAAGGCAAGTATCTTACCTGTTATACTATAGCTCTGCCCCCCACCCCCATAGCATTCTTGAAGATGTTTTAGCACCAATACCACGGAGAGCTCCTCCTACATTTTCCTCCATGGTTTCAGGTCTAATATCAAGATTTTTAATCCATTTCGATTTGATTTTTATGCATGGTGTTATAAAGAAGTCAGAGTTCACTTTCTTTTCTGTTTTTTGGTTTTTGGTCCACACCCGGTGACGCTCAGGGGTTACTCCTGGCTCTGTGCTCAGAAGTCGCTCCTGGCTTGGGGGACCATATGGGACACCAGGGGATCGAACTGTGGTTCGTCCTAGGCTAGCGCTGGCAAGGCAGATACCTTACCTCTAGCGCCACCGCACCGACCCCGGAGTTTACTTTCTTGGACATAATTGACCAGTTTTCCCAGTATCATTTGTTGAAGAGGCTTTCCTTGTTCCACTTCTGATATTTGCTCCTTTATCAATAGTTAACTTATTGTATGCCTGGGGATCTGTCTTAGGATATTTAATTCTTTTCTTCTGATCTGAGGGTCTGTCTTTATTCCAATACCATTCCATTTCATTACTATTGCTTTGTAAGAGTTGGGGAAAGTGTGTTCCCCAAGAATGGTTTAAGCTATTCATAGAGGTTTATTGTTCCATATGAATTTTGAAATGTTTTATCTATTTTTTAGGGAACAGCACTGACTGTACAATGCTTTTGGGAGTATTGGCATTTTAATGCTAATCCTCTCAATCCATGAACAAGAGATGTGTTTCTATTTCCTTGTGTTTTCTTTTATTTCTTGAAGTGATATTTGTAGTTTTCTTTATAGGTTTTCACCTCTTTAATTAAGTTGATTACAAAGTACTTGTTTTTCTGAGGCACAACTGTAAATGAGATTTTTTAAAAATCTTTTTTTACCCTTTCACTACTTGTATATAAAAAAGCCATGAACTTGCCGGAGGCCTTCCTAACCAGGCCTAGTGAGGATGCGGGACTTGGGTAACCCCAGCACCCCTCTACCACCTTGCTCCAGATCTCCAGGGCTTCCCCGGGACACATGCCTGGGCAGGCCGGTGAGTTGGGCCCCTTGATGGAGCTTGAAGGTACCCTAGGCTTTCCCCCATTATCCATTCAGCTCCTTAGGGAGGGTCTGGGTGGGGCCCTGAACTTCTGGCCTCCCATCTTCTTGAAGAATCTCTCCTTCCTGGGAGCCGGGAGTCTAGCAGGAGGGGGTTTGGCAGGCCACCGCCATGCCGGAGGCCTTCCTAACCAGGCCTAGTGAGGGTGCGGGACTTGGGTAACCCCAGCACCCCTCTACCACCTTGCTCCAGATCTCCAGGGGTTCCCCGGGCCACATGCCTGGGCAAGCCGGTGAGTTGGGCCCCTTGGTGGAGCTTGAAGGTACCCTAGGCTTTCCCCCATTATCCACTCAGCTCCTTAGGGAGGGTCTGGGTGGAGCCCTGAACTTCTGGCCTCCCAGCTTCTTTAAGTCACTGGTAATCTCTGTCCAGTCTATATTTTCAAAGTCGCGCGGGGGCGGTAGCACAAGAAACATTAATAGTACTCACTATCATTGAATTATGTTTTTATGTATGCAGAATGTCCATTTTGTACTCTGTCCTTTTGCATACCCCTTCATAAGATCATATTTCTCTTTAACTTCCTTAACTCCTATCATCATTACTCCTCATCTACCCTTTCTAACTTAAGTACTGTAGAGTCCTAAGTCACAGATCAATGTGGTGCCCTGGAGTTAACACCCACCCAACAATTTTAAAAGGCATAAAATGGACACTTAAGTCTCTTCAACATTTTATGGGTGTTTTCTTTGACGGCTATAACTTTTGCTGAATATTTTCTTATACAGTGACGATCCCCCCACCATGTTTTTTATCTTCTCTTTGTGAACTGCTCAATATGAAATTTGGTGTGAAAGAATCCCTCAGTTTAATGCTTATGTTTGAACCACGTCATGGGTATTGTTGGAAATGTTCTTACGCCCCCATATATCTGATAGCACCACGTGGCTTTATTTCTTATTTGCTTAGGCACACCAAAATGGGAAAATATTATACATACCAATA